>NC_056741.1:1664284685-1664362185 GCF_019279795.1 Protopterus annectens | reverse complement strand
TACTCCAGCTATCTGTAGGCCATCGGCCTTTCCAACAGCCTACTGCCCACAGAATGTCTCACTAGTCCTCTGCCATTGACCATACACAGCAGCAGACTGGGAACTCCCAGGAAAGACCTGCTAATTCCCTAAACTATATCCTGCAGCTTTATATCCTAACAATTGGCTTACCACTTTACCCGCAGCTGCATGGAGAAAACAATAAATTATGTAATCTCATACTGTATATGATCTTTGATTTCACAGATACTCAGAAAAGAAAACTCTTCGGTCAGAACTGACCAAGAGCACAAATGACCTAAAATCCACCTGCACAGATCATAACAAGCATTTGTGTGTGTCATAGGGCAAGATCTTCTGCAATACCCCATATGGGTGGCAATCAATCCTCAACCCAGGAAAAAAAATAAAATAAAATCAATAACAAATATGATAGTTGTAATTTGGGAGTTAAAAGCAAATTATCTGCTTGTTGTAGAAATGAGGAGTAACAATGATATGCTCAGTATAGCTGGATGTTCTGGTCACAGTCTGCATGTCATTATCAAAGGAGTCAGGGCATGGTCTGGTTCAAAAACAAGAGCCTGTACAGTAGCATTTGTCAAGTTCATTCACCTGCAGTCATTCAAAAGAAAACAGTGTCTTGCTAAGGTATCATTTGTAATGGTGATCAAGGGACCCTTGACCTGCATACGCTTAGAAAGATACCGATGAAAGAGCAATGAATGTTTGCTCTGGCAAATTTGTTTATGTTAGACTAATGAATTTCAAGACCACTTACCCTGATGTCACTCTCTTGACCTTTGCTTAGAATTTAATCTTGTCCTTTTGTTAGCAGTTTCTCTGTCTCACTCACTCATCTGGTTTGGGTCTGGACTGGAACAATGAAGACAATTTGTTACTAGAGCTGTAACTGAACAGTAACTCCATGTGGGGGAGAGGACTGCACTTGTTTCCCTTCAGCATGATGTAGACTTCTATTTTCCACGAAATGCCTTTAATGTTTGCAGTTCTGATTGCTTTGTTTATGTTAACCATGAATCATCCTATAATGTCATTAGCCTCTGGTCATAGAAGAGTTATTCTCATGTGATGATTGGATGACTTAAAGATCACATGCAACCAGTTTTTGCACATATCTGCAGTCTTGCTCTTTCTTCTGGGATAACAGAATGGCTTCTCACTCTGCAAATGTAATTTACTGGACATTCTGTTGTTTCATGTTACTGTTATTTTATGCTCACAAACTTTGCCTCTCCCCAGACGTATGGGGGAAGTGCTTCCTGTCTTTCACTCTTGTCACTTTAACGATGCAAAGTTCAATCTTTCCTGCATTAGTAGGCCGGGTCTCTTTCCTCTATTTGTAATTAAGTAGATATCTTGTAAATGCTATGCTGCTGAGTCAGTGCAGTGTGTTCATTTATAAATGGAACAAGTTTTGCATTAGCAAGCATTTTCCAGGCAAAGTTAATTATAAATTATGAAACTCTAGTATTTAGCATTAGTGTCCAACTGTAATCCTTACTGATTTATTAGAAAAGTGAACATTTTATGAAGAAAAGTTAGGGTAAAAATATAAGGCAAAATCAGGGACATTCTGCACATATCATGGACAGGTGAAAGGTAAGATTCAGTGACATTAGGTAACATTAAAGACAATTAACAGCTATAGACTTTGTGCTACACGTGATATACTACGGTGACATTGAAACATAAGCAGCCTTCACTTTTGTTCTAAAAATAAAAGGAACACAGATTGCATTAAGGGTTTGAAGACCAGATTAACCAGCAATGTGTAATTAACCTTAAAATTGAAAATCAGCCAAAAAATACAAGTAAAACTGCCCCAGTTTGAAAATCTTCTCTGTATGCCTTTTTCCCTATTGCTGACTAGTTAATGACCTTGACATGAGGTTGGCATGAACTTCCTGCAGAGTAATAGCATGCTAGGAGATTACTAGGCTATTGACCTGGAGGTCATTTTAAGCATAATCATTTTAACCCAATGTAGAACCCAAGATTGCATTTAGTGATGACTGCCCATGTCCAGGAGGGTTGCGGGTGCTATCCTTGGTAAGAATTTATGGTGCTCCATCCACTCATCCAGGTTCTGCTTGAAAAGTGTCATAAAGGTGCTCCGTTTCACATGAATTGGTAGCCTGTTCCAAAGACATGGCAGTCACTGGGAGATAAATAGGACATGCTAGAAGGACAGATTTAAGTCACAGACCATATTTAAGTCCCTGGAATGGGGAGCCCTAGACCCATTTGATTTACGGATATGCAGTAAGTTCATTAGGTTTGGGTCTTGGGTTGCTCTGTAGGCCAGGCATAAAAGTCTCCCCTAAGAAGTCTGTATGATACAGAGTATAGTGACAGGGATTTTAATCAGTCTGTGTAAGGCACCTTTGTGGTCTCCCTAATAGCTGCAGGTGCTTAGTATGCTACATAAAGAATGGGGTGTTATACCCAATTATGGGCTAGATAAGTGTCAAATATAGGGGGTTATAATAACTTCTTATGCTCTCAAGGTAATGCCTTTACTAATCAGGTGAGCTATGTGGAAAGCTTGCAATGGTAGACACCTACCTGAAAGGCCAAATGGTACAGTGGTTAAGGTTTATGCCTTTCAACCACAAGGTGCAAGGTTTGATTCTCATCACAGGCAAGAGCTTTACAGATTGAAGATGTTTATTTTTTTGGGAGGGTGGCTTAATGGTCAAGGTGTTTGCCTTACAAACACAAGGTGCAGGGTTTGAGTCTCACAAGGGATAATTGGCTAGGCTTAAAATGGCTCACAAGGGCAGTTAACTTAGTACTAACCTATGAACTTATGTTGGTCTTAGTTATGGCCGTGGTCAACCTGTGATCCCAGGTCCCTTACCACTTCATGGGTATTGTTATTGATTTGATAGCATGAAAGGACATTGTTTGTGCTGAAGGGAATGATGATGCATTTCTTTGCATTCCGTTTGAGGTTGTAACTAATACACCAGTCACTGGTCTGTGTGAGACCATCCTGGAATTCGGACATCATTTGGTGATATAATGATTGCACCTATTTTGCAGTCGTCTGCAAACTTGGTCAGCCACAACCCTTTAGTTTTGACCTGAACTTCTGAGAAGTACATACCAAACAGTAGGGGGCCCAGCACTGACCCCTTTGGCACCCTGCTGGTAACAGGTCTGCTGGTTGATGTGGATCACCCGCTTTGACAGTGTGTGTCCTGTTTCTGAGCCAGTTCACAATCCAGCATAGAACGAAGGGGTTTACATTCAGTTTGTTAAGTTTATCAGTGATGCCCGAATGTAGGATTGTGTTGAAAGCCTTTGCCAAGGTGAAGTATGCTGTGTGCACAGATTGGCCCTCATCAATGGCCTTGGTCACACTTTCAAAGAACTCCACCAGATTTAACTGGCAGGATCTGCCCTTCATGAAGCTGAATTGGGTAAGATTCAGGGTATGGAGGACACCTATGTCTCACCTATGTCTATTTATGAGGTCCATAATTATACATTCCATGACCTTGCAGATGAGGCTGGTCAGGCTTATGGGTCTGTAATTCCATGGGTCTGTTGCTAGGCCACCTTTGTGGAGGGGAATACCTGTAGCTGTTCTCCATTCCACAGGAACAAACCCTGTGGTTAGACTATGATTGAAAAGGGTGCTTAGTGATGATGCTAGTTCATGTTTTAATCTGTTTAGAAGACAGCCTGGGATATCATCTGGTCCCATAGAGGCAGTGTTATTTGCCTTGGACAGGGCTTTGAGGACCTGTTCTTCAGATATGTAAGGGGGAGGGGTTGGGGGAGGGTTTGCTGTAAGTTAGGAGGGAATAAGAGAGTAAAACTTTCGCCAAACCTATCCGCTAGCAGGTTCGCCATCTTTGTAGGGTCAGTGTGTATGATACCATTGGCCACCAGTTCTGCACATGCTTGGGTCCTACCCTTTAGGTTACATACATAGCCGTAAAAGGCCTTAGGGTTATCCTTGACAGTACTTGCCAGGTTTCTCTCAAAGGAGCTCTTGGAGATTTGATAAGTTGACTTATTTGCCTGTTAAGGCTGATGAAGGTGCTTTTCCATTGTTGGGTCCCTGTCTTTGTTTTCTTAAACAGCAACTTTTTGTTTTTATTGTAGAGTTTGTTGATGCTGAAGTCTGCCAATGAGGGCAGAGCATATTATGGCTATCAAGGGCATTTTTGAAAGAGATCTTCCTTAAAAAGAAAAGTGAGAATGAAAACTTAAATGATAGAAAGACAACCAAGGTAAGCAACTACTAAAGAAATGTATTCTGAGAACAGATAGGCTACTTTGATCTTGTCAGTTTGCACATAACAACATTTAACTGCAGAACTGCCAGAAGTGGATACTTTTAAAAAGTAGTCCAGATATACAAGGTATGTGAGGCAGTGAATATTTTTATAAATAATATATTTATTTGTACAGTGAGAAGTTCTAGAAATTATTTTTATCTGGTATGTTTTCATGGTTTATAGTTATGTAATTTGTTAAACTGCATTTTTACAGAAATCCATGGTAGCCACACAGGTATTTGCTGTGTTTTATCATTTATCATTTCAAAAGTGTTTCTTTTATAAAGGTACACTGTCTGGAAACATGGGAAATGGGGGTGGGGGCATAGCTCTCAACTGTCTAGATTTTTGCAGAATGTCCAAATTTTTATCTCATATTTTTGATCTCTTCCTCAAATATTGTGGTTTGGGGGCAAATCATTGAGGACTGATGTCACTAAATAATTACATTTATTTGAGCTTTAGAGTCCACATCCTTCAGAAAATGTATTTTAACTGAAATCCTATTATTCTAGTAGCTTTCTAAATTTATAAAAGCAATATTTCAAATTTGTCCATCCATAGCTTTCGGCCTTTGCCACTCCATTATTTAAGGCTTTCTCCAGATATTTTGTTCTAAGAGGTCGAGAGGTATGGTGGGGGTGACCACTATACTTGCTACACAGGTAGTGCATTCTGGATATTGGTATACAATTCTGGAACTCCTGGATATGTCCAGCTTTGCTCAGTAACATTAGCTATTTTTTCTTTGAGAAAAAAAAAATATAAGCTTCACCCCTTCTCTTATTGAATCTGCTTGTTGGTCACTTAAGCCTTTCTGTTAGTATTTTTTTCCTCACAGTTCTACATATTTATCATTTCAGAATACATTTTTCAACTCTAAAATAAAACATCAAAATGACTTAACCATTCATTCCTTTTGCCACTTTTAACGTCTTGCCTGTTTTCTCACATTTGATATCTGTTTTCCTTTAGGATTATTTGAAACCTTTTTTTAGAAGTGCAGTCTCACCCTCTGGCACAGCTCTCATAGGTTCATAGGTTGGTACTAGGCTATCAGCCCTAGGGCCTATACAAGCCTAGCCATAACAAATCCCTGGCTATTTCTTCCCACAATATTTAGTTCCCTGGACCCCTGTTTTTTTTTTTTTTTTTTTTTTTTTTTTTTACCGTATAAAAACTTTATTGCAGTTGGAGGTAAAAAACGAACTACCTAATTTAGGGAAAAACCAAGCTATTCAGTCTCAGAAAAAAATTTATTCATGTACACGAAAAGGCATAAACTTTTGGTTAATTTAGAAAACAGGCTACCATTCAAGAGTCTTAAATGGAAACGTCTGACTGCATTTACACAGGAATGATAAAAGTTTTTTTAACATTAATCTACATTACTCTCAAATGGCAAGCTTTATGAACCAAAACACATAAAAAAAAACGTGAACTGATAAAATATAAAACAATATACAAATAACAAAATTGAAATTTTCTATTGTACAAATAGTAAAAACAAAAATAGCCTCACTGCAGTGTGTCACATTTACATTATTCAAGGTCCTTTCATTTCAATCAAAGACTATGGCTTGCCTCCCATATGAATTGGGGCAGGAGGTCTGACAGGAGGAATACCCATCATAGGATGGTCCCCCATAAGGGACTGATCTCCCATCAGTGATCTATCTCCCATCAGTGGTCTGTCACCCATCAAAGGACGGTCTCCCATCAGTGGTCTGTCACCCATCAAAGGACAGTCTCCCATCAGCAGTCTGTCTCCCATCAGCAGACAATCCAACAATGGGCATTTTGGTGGAGTGGGTTCAGGACCCAAAAGACCAGGCTTGTTGACTGTGGTTGCAAACAGAGGTGGTGCCTTGGTCTGAGGCTTTGCACCCTGTGCACCTTCAATTTCATCAATCTTGGTCTTCACAAACTGACTTATTGAAGCAAGTTCTTCTGGATACAAGTATTTTCCTTCACTCATTAGGAAGAGGGGATGTCTCATGCCTAGGGGCACCTTGTATCTCTCATAGGCTTCATGTTCCAAGTAATCATCTACCAAATCAGCTGCCTTACATGCAATCTCATTTCTCTCTTGCTCTACACGCTCAGCGAGAACTTTTCGATACTCCTTGGATATCAGGGACATGGCATCCTCTGTTGACATATTGCGGTGTAACTTGCTTGCTGATTTAGATGATTACACAATCTGAAGGTCTCTCTTTATCATACTCTTTCTCAATCTGTTTGTAGAATTGAAGATACAATTTCACACGACAATCATCTTCTGGATATTCTTCACCTTGATACTGATAACATTCATAATAATTATCTGCACCAGAATAATCAGCACGTTGTTCAAAGAGATCTTCAAAGTTGTTGTCTTCCTGCGCATAATCACCCTCTCTCATAGGATATGGGGCCTTCTGAAATGGTTTGTATGGACTAATATTAAGAAGATGTGGAAAGCGTCCATGCCCCCAGGACCAGCAGGGCCACCAGGTCCACCCCCATGTCCACGAACACTTTTGTTGCCAGCTGTTCTCGGAGTTTGACCACCTTTGTTAACCTTGACCCATGACGAGGACATCTGTACACTATAATGAACTTGTGGGACCTTGCATCCTAGAGAAATAATGTATGTTTGCAGCAGCAGCCCATGGTTTTGTCACTATTTTTTGTTAAAGGTGTTGCCGGCATTGCCTGCATGTATTTAAATACAATACACACTGAAGGGAAACAAGAAATTAAAATCCAAATATCACTTTTCTCAGCATTACTGGAGATAAGACATATCCCAAATGATGAGCACTGCCTCTCGTGATGTGGAGCAAAGAAGCAAAATGTGGAACGTTTATTAACAGCTTACTAACTACAACTAGGAAGCTTACATTATGGTTGAAATGTGCTATTTTCCACTTAAAAAGAGTTCTTTTTATGAATTAATATTAAAACAGAAAACCAAACGAGCAACCAAATGAGAGCCGAAGTAGATGAACGTAAAAGCACGTAATTTATTCACACAAATTGCACAGAATACACAAATTGCACAGAATGAACGCTGCTAGTAATACAAATGCGTTTTCATATACACACTTCTTCAGATACTAAGAACACATGTGAATCATCTCATTTAAATACTGTGACAACCCTCGAACTGTGTTGACTATTGGATGACAAATCAACTTCATTAATATGAATAAATTAAATAGAATTGAATAAGATTTTTAAAAAAACAACTGTTTATATAAATATAAAAATATGTAAAAAATATATTTAAAAATATTGAACTCATCTGGTCCAATTCAATAATATAAAATAATACTTATAACATACTCTATCAATTTTTAAAAAAAAATATATATATGTTATAAGACAAATGTGTATCAATTTAATTAATTATCCAAAGTTTCCCTGAACACTGTGAAATGCTGACCTCTAGTGGAGATATAAAAACAAGATATATATAACAGTATTACAGTTTGGCAGATCTCAGCTTTAATACTGGTGTAATGGACAACATGTCATTGAGTCCGGGTTCCCTGGTGGCTTCCAAAATGATTTGCCAATATAGTTCCTGGTACTCTAATTTTGCTTCCCACATTCCTCCCCGTATTTCTTTTGGCACAATCTCCAGAACAAAAAAGAAAAATACCGCCTGTGTACATGTTAACTTATGTCGATACAATGCATTTCTGGAATTCGCCTTATTGACGTCATAATGGTGTTCATAAATTCTAGTTCTTAATTTACGTTCTGTTTTTCCAACGTAAAAGGAATCACATTCATTACATGTAACTAGGTAAACTAAGCCACTACTGTTACAGTTTGCTTACCCCTTGCTCGTGATTACTCTATTTCTGCTGGAAATTTCAACTGAGGTTGTGTTCATGATGTGCATACATTGGGAGCAGGCCCCACATTTGTATGTACCATGCTTCGTGTGGGTATCATTTTGTCGTTTTCCTGCCCTATACTCGAAAAGATTTTTGAAATTCATCCCCTTCTATAGGTGAACTGTAAATGTCCTAGTACTGTTGATGTGATATCAGTGATCTGCATAAATCTGTCCCATTCCTGAGAGACTACCCTCTTAATGATGTTTGAATCACCATTATAATCTAAAATAAATGAATCTTTGTGCTGTTTAGTTTCTTTACAGGAACCGGGGATGGAGGTTCACTAATATCTTGACCCAATATGGGAGCAAACCTAGTCTTCCTACCTATACTCACTTTTCAAAAGTTTCTTAATATTCAAACATAGTGGGTATGGCAAGTCTATCAATTATTTAGACATTTGCCTTTATATCGACCACATGAAAAATACTTTACATAGTAAAATATACAGAAAGCCCTGTTTCACCAATCAATATTTACATCGAGATAGTCTGCATCCAACTCATATGAAGAGAAATGTCATCAAGGGCCAGATGATTAGGCTTAGTAGGTTGACATCAGAAGACAATATATACCGTGATGAGTTATTAGAGCTAAGGAATCTATTTGTGGCTAGAGGTTACAAAAAACATATGTTGAAAAGGATCGAAAAGGAAGTCAAAGGGCTTCGTCATGGAGTAGCCAGACCAATTTTGTTAAGCAGTAATATGGCTCATATGGTGGAAGTGTCAATAGGTGATAGTACAGATAGACAAAAACATGAAGATTTCCATACAGCATTCCCACTTCCTATATCCAACGAATTGGGAAACATAAGAGGGATTATAGAAAGAAATTGGAGTATAATCACAGGGAATAGAGAGCTTTCGACATGTGTAGGTATTAAAATGTCCATTTGACTTTGTGGCTATTTTGTCTCGTTTCCCTTCACTTGGTTGCTGTGGCAGTATTTTATCCTTTTCAAGTTTATTTCGGGTGACCGAAGGAGTGAGTGAATATATATAACAGTATTACAGTTTGGCAGATCTCAGCTTTAATACTGGTGTAATGGACATGTCATTGAGTCCGGGTTCCCTGGTGGCTTCCAAAATGATTTGCCAATATAGTTCCTGGTACTCTAATTTTGCTTCCCACATTCCTCCCCGTATTTCTTTTGGCACAATCTCCAGAACAAAAAAGAAAAATACCGCCTGTGTACATGTTAACTTATGTCGATACAATGCATTTCTGGAATTCGCCTTATTGACTTCATAATGGTGTTCATAAATTCTAGTCCTTAATTTACGTTCTGTTTTTCCAATGTAAAAGGAATCACATTCATTACATGTAACTAGGTAAACTAAGCCACTACTGTTACAGTTTGCTTACCCCTTGCTCGTGATTACTCTATTTCTGCTGGAAATTTCAACTGAGGTTGTGTTCATGATGTGCATACATTGGGAGCAGGCCCCACATTTGTATGTACCATGCTTCATGTGGGTATCATTTTGTCGTTTTCCTGCCCTATACTCGAAAAGATTTTTGAAATTCATCCCCCTTCTATAGGTGAACTGTAAATGTCCTAGTACTGTTGATGTGATATCAGTGATCTGCATAAATCTGTCCCATTCCTGAGAGACTACCCTCTTAATGATGTTTGAATCACCATTATAATCTAAAATAAATGAATCTTTGTGCTGTTTAGTTTCTTTACAGGGAACCGGGGATGGAGGTTCACTAATATCTTGACCCAATATGGGAGCAAACCTAGTCTTCCTACCTATACTCACTTCATCAATTAACTGCTGTATTAATTCAATTGGATAACCTCTATTCCTGAACATGTCACTAATATTATGACATTCCACTTGGAAGTCTGTTTCTTTTGAGGTCATTCTGCTGACCCTGACCAACTGTCCCTTAATAAGATTTTTCTTTTGAAAATAGGGGTGTCCACTATTAAAATTAAGATATGAATTTGAGAAGGTTTTCTTTCTAAAAATTTTGGAACAAAAGCTTCCATTTTCCTTTGAAATACAAACATCCAAAAAATGAAGAATATCCTTGTCCATAAAATAAGTGAAATTGAGAAAATTAGTAGTGCTTTGTGCATATTTCAAAAATTCAAAAAACTTATCTTCGGTATCCGTCCATAACAGACAAATGTCATCTAAAAAACGTTTGTATAATGACCAACATTCCTTGAACCTACTGTTGAGAATGAATTTGAATTCCCACCAAGAAAAACTAATATTAGCATATGTGGGGGCACAACTTGCCCCCATCGCTACTCCTTTATTTTGTTTGTAAAATTCTCCTTCAAAATACATGAAGTTGTTATTTAACAAAACCTCCATGAGAAGGAGAATATTATTGAAGTCATTATATGAGAAATTCCCAAATGTTAACATAAATTCTTCTAACCAATTCAACCCTGTATCATGCGGTATACAACCCAAAAGGTCTACTATGTCCAATGTAATAAATATTAAGGTGTCACTGTATACATCAGATTTTAACTGTCTCAAAAAGTCCCATGAATCTTTGAGAACTGTGGTCCCTCCGTACGCTAGTTCTTTAAGTTTGCTATCCAAGTATTGAGCAATAGGTGCTGTGATTGCACCTTCGGAGGAGACAACCAATGTTAAAGGTGGATCTGATGGACATTTGTGAACCTTCGGAATACCAAATACCGAGGGAACCCTAGGAAATTTGTTGGATAAAAATTTTATGTGTATCAAAATCAATGGAACCTTCCAACAATAGGTCCTCCAATATCAAATGGATCCTCGTGGTGGCAATATTAACCTCATTGATTGAAGCTAAACTATATTTAAGCGAGTTCTGAAGTTCGTTTTTCATTTTGGATTCGTATTCAATACTGTCCATAATTACCGTACCACCCCCCTTATCAGGTTGCATGATTCTAATGGTACGGTCAGACTTTAACATATCCAAATATTCCCTTTCTTTACCTGATAAATTGGAATGGATTTTATGTTTCAGAACTGCCTTTCTGATTTCCTATTCCATAATATGTTCCAAATTTTTTAGTTGTGGGTGTAATGGAGGGTTGAACATGTTTTTTCTTTTTAATGTTAATTCTGGAATGTTATTTGTTCCTGGTTTACCAAAGAATAGGGCCAAATTCTTTTTCGTGATGAATAACTTGAGGTCAACAATGGTTTTAACTAAATCCGATTTCCTAAATGGGACATATTTGAACCCCTTAGAAAAAAGTTCAAAATGCCCTTGGTTAATAGTAATGTGACTGTAATTGAAAATGTTATAACCCTTGAAAGTATACACTTTGTCCGACACTACTATTGAATTTCCCTGGTGAACTCCTGAATTCAGTTGTTCATTCTCCTTTTGTAATATGGGTTGTTGTAATTGTAATAAGTTTGAGGTTTGTTGCGAATTCTGTTGGACCTCCTGGGCAAAGGGGGGAATGGTTGATCTAAAGGGAATTCCCCATCATCAGTGAATGACTGAAAAAAATTGTTGTCTTTTTCTCTATATCTATCCTGATAGTTCCCTTCCTTCAAATGATCACAATCTGATGCCACAAGTCTTTTGAACGGTTTGGGTTTGGGGTATGCAACACTGTCCCTGTAATCTTTTAAATCCCTTTGTAGTTTACCTTGTTTCCTGCCCATATTGTCCATACATTTTTTTATCTATTAGTTTAAAAATGTCAAAATATTTGGCCTTCTCATCTTCTACCGTGAATAATAAATCATTCAAAATGTTGTCATTAATTTTCTCCATTTCTTTTAATAATATAACTTTTTCTCTTTCATTCTCGTCTCTAATAGCCTTCACAATTTATAGGCCACAATTATCAAAGATTTTAACCAAGTTGGAATGAAATTCTGAACCACTTTGAACCCTATTCGGGTATTTACAAATTCTCAAACCCTTGGGAGCAACTTTATGTTTCAAACAATCATTTAAATACACATTGTCACATTCTAACCCTTTAAATTTGTCCATAAAAACATACAAACGATCTAAATTCTCTCTGTAGGTGAGAATTTTATTGGCTGAATGATTGTATCCCACTTTGTTGCATAAATCATATTGTTTTGACACAAAATCTTTAAACTGCATAGCGCCAAAAACTACACTGGAAACACAGTCACCTTGTTTAGCGTGGGCGTTTGAATTCACGCCAAGGTTCACACTTCTACCAAAGTCGTTTCGGGTTCTATCTCACTTTCTCCCTCTTGTCTGAGAAAAATGCTGGGTAATCCTGTGTAGTCGTTGTTGGAAATATTAGAAGTTGACCGACCCTGCGTATTGCCTTTAACCGTTTGTCCTGACTTGTTACTGGCTTTGTTAAACATTTCCTGGTTGCCAGGAACACCTGACAAAATGGAAACAAATGATCGGCAGGCTGGTGTGAGAAGTTCTCAGCAGAATGACCTCAAAAGAAACAGACTTCCAAGCGGAATGTCATAATATTAGTGACATGTTCAGGAATAGAGGTTATCCAATCGAACTAATACAGTAGTTAATTGATGAAGTGAGTATAGGTAGGATGACTAGGTTTGCTCCCATATTGGGTCAAGATATTAGTGAACCTCCATCCCCGGTTCCCTGTAAAGAAACTAAACAGCACAAAGATTCATTTATTTTAGATTATAATGGTGATTCAAACATCATTAAGAGAGTAGTCTCTCAGGAATGGGACAAATTTATGCAGATCACTGATATCACATCAACAGTACTAGGACATTTACAGTTCACCTATAGAAGGGGGATGAATTTCAAAAATCTTTTTGAGTATAGGGCAGGAAAATGACAAAATGATACCCGCACCAAGCATGGTACATACAAATGTGGGGCCTGCTCCCAATGTATGCACACCATGAACACAACCTCAGTTGAAATTTCCAGCAGAAATAGAGTAATCATGAGCAAGGGGTATGCAAACTGTAACAGTAGTGGTTTAGTTTACCTAGTTACATGTAATGAATGTGATTCCTTTTACATTGGAAAAACAAAACGTAAATTAAGGACTAGAATTTATGAACACCATTATGAAGTCAATAAGGCGAATTCCAGAAATGCATTGTATCGACATAAGTTAACATGTACACAAGCGGTATTTTTCTTTTTTGTTCTGGAGATTGTGCCAAAAGAAATACGGGGAGGAATGTGGGAAGCAAAATTAGAGTACCGGGAACTATATTGGCAAATCATTTTGGAAGCCACCAGGGAACCCGGACTCAATGACATGTTGTCCATTACACCAGTATTAAAGCTGAGATCTGCTAAACTGTAATACTGTTATATATATATATATATCTTGTTTTTATATCTCCACTAGAGGTCAGCATTTCACGGTGTTCAGGGAAACTTTGGATAATTAATTAAATTGATACACATTTGTCTTATAACATATATATATATATATATATATATATATATATATATTTTAAAAATTGATAGAGTATGTTATAAGTATTATTTTATATTATTGAATTGGACCAGATGAGTTCAATATTTTTAAATATATTTTTTACATATTTTTATATTTATATAAACAGTTGTTTTTTTAAAAATCTTATTCAATTCTATTTAATTTATTCATATTAATGAAGTTGATTTGTCATCCAATAGTCAACACAGTTCGAGGGTTGTCACAGTATTTAAATGAGATGATTCACATGTGTTCTTAGTATCTGAAGAAGTGTGTATACGAAAACGCATTTGTATTACTAGCAGCATTCATTCTGTGCAATTTGTGTATTCTGTGCAATTTGTGTGAATAAACTACGTGCTTTTACGTTCATCTACTTCGGCTCTCATTTGGTTGCTCGTTTGGTTTTCTGTTTTCAGTCTTTTTGGAGCCATTTTTCGTTGGATTATGAATTAATATTACCCAGTGCTATTTAACGTGGATGAATCACTTAAAAAATCATAACATGAATGTGTAACAGACCCTGTCAGTGTGGAACTGCAAGGAATATGGACTTTTTAAGACTCCAAATGAGGAACACTCCTCATAATGAGACACATCTGAAAGGTATGACATCTGGCAAGATAGTTTTTAGTAAGAATGCAGCAGTCAAATTTTCTAGCTGGAATTTGTAGTCAGAAAGAAGCTCAGAGACAGCTTCCATAATCACTGTATAAAAAAAACTGTCTTTTGGCTTTTCCCGGTTATGGGTCACCACAGCAGAACTCTGGTTCGCTAATGAGTGTCAGTGAGTTTTTACGGTGCCGATTTGCCAGCCTGGCTCCCAGCCTTTAAGGAAGGCACACCCACACATGCACGCACCTACCTGCATGTCTTTAAATTCACTTGACCGCGAAGAGGTCATGCAGACAGTGCTCCAGCCGAGAATCGAACCGGAGAACCTCTTGCTGTGAGGTGACAACGCTAATCACTGAATAAAAGGTCTAATTTAATACAAAGTAAACTGTCACAACAGCTTCACACTGTGATCTGCTACAGTACTGACACCTTCTGGTCAGATAGGTGTACTGCTTCAGTGTATAGGATGGGAACATGCACCTGTCTCTGCCAAGCTGTGTTCTCATAGTAGGCCTCATTGCATGGCAATTCCAGCTTCTTGCTTCAGTAGACACACATCAGCCAGCAAAAGAGGAGTGCATGACAAAAACAAAAAAAGAAAAAAGGAGGAAAAAACAATTCAGCCACCAATGACACCCACTCCAGAACCTGACTCTCACATCCCACTGCCAAGGTAAATGTGGATTGCTGAAAAGTACTCCCACTAGAAAGAAGGAACCCCCAAAAGGTGATGTGGGGTGCTTATACTAAGCGAGTCTGGGGAAGTCTGGTCTACAGGGTAAGATGAGAGATTTCAGGGTTAATTTTGTGCAGACAAAAATAAAAAAAAATATTTAAAAAATTACCTGTGTTATGCTATTTGGGCATTTTTTGTCTATGAGAAAATAACAGGCCTTAACAGTACTGTTTGTACCAGTGTGAAGAGTAGTGGCTTTGGCAGTACCATCTTAATTCACACAGTGCAAGCTGACAGTAAGAGATGCACAAATTTTTACAATGCCACCCTTGTTGCAGTGGAGCATGTATTCTATGAGAGAAGCTCACATATCTCAGCAGTAGTATTGGTATTAGGTTGATGTTTGCTCCTAGTGGTAAAGCATCAAGATTTGCCATTACTTATTTAACAGTAGAGTAAGGCTACAGGCCCTGGTCTTACTGTATTTAAGTATCTGTTTCAAGTAGAAAGTTATAGAGCCTTTTCAGCAGCATCTTCACCATTGGGGTTCAGACTTCTGAGAGGGTGGGTTATCTGGCAACAATATCTTTACAAGTATGCGGACAGCTGTATTTAGATAAGAAAGTCACATGTTTTAAGAATACTTCCTGCATTCAGTGCAGCAAGTTGTGAATGGAAAAGGCACAGATATCAGCTGCACCCATCTGTACAATGGGTGTGTGTTGGAGGAGTTAGTTACAGAACTGGGCTGAGAATTTGATTGAAAGGGTCACTGCCTCCAGGACTACAGTGTGCAGTAGTGAGATCGGAGTTATAATAAAGTGAAAAGCTAAAAAAAATGATCAAACTGAATCAAAAACAAATATCAAAATTATGAATGAAATTGTCACAGTCCTCAGTAATAGAATCAGAGGTACGAGGAGCATAATGACAATTTTTTATAATAGCAGCTATACTAGTGGTTTAAGAGTGGAAGATTAACAGGGCCTGCCTCTTTTACCATCTGTACTAGTGGGGTGTTATTTCTGAATGAGCATTCACAGGTCTCCACACTACCATTTATGAGTGCAGGGTCACAGACCTTCACATTATCATCGGTATCAGTAGTGTATAAATTTATGACTAAGAGTTCACAAGCCTTCACATTACCAACAATACTACTGGGGTGTCATTACTGAATGAGAGGGTCACAACAGGCCTTCACAGTGACATTCTGTACGAGTGGGCTATGATTTCTGAATGAGGAGTCACACTGTCACCTGTATAAGTAGCATGTAGTTTCTGAATGAGGGGTCACAGTCATTTGCGCTACAACCTGTACCAGTATGGTGCAGTTCATGAATGAGGAGTCAGAGTACATGGAAGAGAGGCTGTGGGTAAACAGGGCTCAGGGCTAAAGTCTTGTAAGTATTATTTCTATCTACAGGTTGTTTTGTGTGTGTGGGGACATGCATAAGGGGCAGAACACAGAATAAAACAACAGCCTTAATCTCTTAGCAGGGGACTCTGTTAATCTGATCAGTTTTTCTTACTCTGACCCAAGAATTATAAGAAAACAAAATATTTTGCAGATATTTATTTTTCTTTTGTCATGGTTGGGTAAATGGTTTTAATACTAAGAGCAATCTAGGCACCAGTTATGTCCTGTGATGGCTACCACTGAGAAGGGTCAGTACTTTTAATCTCATCAGGAGGACTGGGCAGTCTAAATAAAGCATTTTTGTACAAAGCACATCATATAATAGATGGGGACTTAACACAGGTCAGTAATACTGTTTGAAAATGTTCAGATAACTGCAGATGTGTTAGTTACAGGCAGCAGCAGTTTATGTAAATTTAAGTGGTGAGTATCTAGTGTAAGTGTTAGATTATAAATCAATTTCTTGGCATGGTCATCATATCGCAATACTCGCATTGGGTCCATTTTTCCAACAGCTAATGCATTGTGCAAAACTGTTTTGCATTTAAGCTGTCAACAAAACAAAGCCATCAGCAAGCCAACAAATCAAAATCACCAAATTGCTCCAATTTTGTAAAAATATTTTTGCAGGGAGACAAATCTTACTGCACCACCATCATGGGAGGACTGCAGTTAATGTGACTTATGTGTATTAACTCTGAAATCACACTTTCATAGTGAAAATGAAACAGTTTGATACCTATATAGAGAATTGTTCTCATTTGACCAAACTGCATCAGAATGACTGTTGAAATTAACATGCAGGACATTAAATGAGGGAATGTTGACAAGAGACATGTCCCTCGAAATAAAGGACTTTGTCATACTGCTCATTTGCCACTGTTATGTACAGAGAATGTGAAAAACTTTGGGAAATAATAATAAGCTATCTATACCTTACCCATTACATGTAAAGGAGCAGTTAAAGGCCGATCCCCCAGACTTGTACTGTACATGCAAAGGAGCAGTTAAAGGGTGATCCCCCACACTTATAATGTACATGTAAAGGAACAGAGGAGCAGTTAAAGGGTGAACCCCCAGACTTATACTGTACATGTAAAGGAGGGGTTAAAGGGTGAGCCTGCAGACTTATAATGTACATGTTAAGGAGCAGTTAAAGGTGAGCCCCCAGACTTATACTGTACATGTAAAGGAGCAGTTAAAGGGTGAGCCCCCAGACTTGTACTGTACATGTAAAGGAGGGGTTAAAGGATGAGCCCGTAGACTTATACTGGAAATGTAAAGGAGCAGTTAAAAGGTTAGCCCCCAAACTTATACTGTACATACAAAGGAGCAGTTAAAGGGTGAGCCCCCCAGACTTGTACTGTACATGCAAAGGAGCAGTTAAAAGGTGAGCTCCCAGACCTATACTGGACATGTAAAGGAGCAGTTAAAGTGTGACCCCGCAGACTTATAATGTACACGTAAAGGAGCAGTTAAAGGGTGAGCCCCCAGACTTGTACTGTACATGTAAAGGAGGGGTTAAAGGGTGAGCCCACAGACTTATGCTGTACATGTAAATGAGCAGTTAAAAGGTGAGCTCCCAGACCTATACTGGACATGTAAAGGAGCAGTTAAAGGGTGACCCCACAGACTTATAATGTACACGTAAAGGAGCAGTTAAAGGGTGAGTCCGCAGACTTATACTGTACATGTAAATGAGCTGTTAAAGGGTGAGCCCACAGACTTATGCTGTACATGTAAATGAGCAGTTAAAAGGTGAGCTCCCAGACTTATACTAGACACGTAAAGGAGCAGTTAAAGGGTGAGTCTGCAGACTTATACTGTACATGTAAAGGAGGGGTTAAAGGGTGAGCCCCCAGACTTATAATGTACACGTAAAGGAGCAGTTAAAGGGTGAGCCCACAGACTTATACTGTACATGTAAATGAGCTGTTAAAGGGTGAGCCCCCAGACTTATACTGGACATGTAAAGGAGCAGTTAAAGGGTGAGCCCCCAGACTTGTACTGTACATGTAAAGGAGGGGTTAAAGGGTGAGCCAGTAGACTTATAATGGACATGTAAAGGAGCAGTTAAAGGTGAGCCCCCAGACTTATACTGTAAATGTAAAGGAGCAGTTAAAGGGTGACCCCGCATACTTATAATGTACACGTAAAGGAGCAGTTAAAGCATGATCCCCCAGACTTATAATCGTAATCAGCTTGAGCACAGGGCTGGATTGTAATAACAATTAATGTTCCACCTTTTCTTTGCAAAGAATGTCAGCTATTAAAAACCATACAGCTTTTTAGATGGGAAGAATGTTTATTACTGCTTTGTATACATTAATATGTAATCACAGTATCATTATTTACATAGCTGAAACTAGTGATCACTTGTAGAATAACAGTTAATCAAAGTCAAAACAGTAAACCATCTGTCGACTTATCTGTAAAAGAAAAAATGAAGATAATAAAGAATAGGTCTACACAAAATTAAAGTAATTCTGCATCTTGGTTTAATTTCATTAATATGTGGCATTGTCTGAAAACAAATTCAGTAGCTGTGTCACATCATTTGCAGAAGCATGAAATAATTATGTATACTATGGAGATGTTTCTGGTTAGAAAACCTAACATTTTTGACCTATTTGACCAGTGGTACATTTGCAGTGCATTTTCTTGGATTGTCTGACCATTTACTGCCAGTAGTAGCAGCACTGAATAATTCTATTCTGCACAGGCTAGCAAGAATTCACAAATCAGACTAATAAATAGCTTATGGTAATTCTCATTGCCCAACACAGGGAAGCTGCCAATTTTAATAAAGCTCTAATATTTCCATTCGCAAGTTAAGTGTCTGTTTATGAAGCAGACGCTGGCCTTCAGGAACACTTATGAAATACGGACAATCACAGTATGGTTCACTCTTCCTTATTCACATTAATGCAGTTAAAGCCCAGACCTTCATATCCAGATTAGTACAATGTGCCATTACTATCCAACTTGGACTCTCTCTCTCTCTCTCACATACTTATGCTTATGGGTACAGTAAACAAATATTGCAAAGCAGGATGAGACCAGCAAACAAATTCCATTGCAAATCACCAGTGTATTGTTTATTTCTTATGAAATAGCTTTTTTTGTTTCCATTGTGGTCTTTATTTGACTTCAAATTTTTTTTCATAGATTTCATATTGTCATGTATAGCTTATTTAAGCCAGTTAAGGTATATAACATTCCTATTCATAACTCTCACCCTCTTAGCCCAAAATATCTGGTCAAAGCCAAAAATAATGGGGGTACAAAGGCCCAAAATCAGGGACAATTTTTAAATATTGATCTTTTAATAAAAGGTTTTGCATTAATTTATATTTTCTGAAGTATATAAAGTCTGAAACTCAAATGCATATCATTATATAGTAACACTCATCCTCATATTTGACACAAGACCATACATTTTTTGGGAAACAAGCCAAATTATGAAGTAAAAAATCTAGACATTCTGCAAAATTCTTGACAGTTAAGATTTTTTTCCTATTTATGCATTTTTTTTCACAGTGGAAAATAAAAACACCATGCAAAGAGAATACATTGACCTCTACACAGATAGAAGGTGCATCTAATTGTAATCTTGTGTTGTGTGTGTATTATTGCTAACTTAACAACTGTTTCATTTATCAGATAAAAATAATAAGTGTGACACAATATTTGTCAGATACTTTAACAAATCAAATATTTGATGGCTCATAATCTTTGAAAACAACAACTTTGTAGGAAAAATTAAAACAGAAGCAAAAAGCTGTTTTATTTTTCACTCTGATTGCTGATCTTAAAATGACATCTTTCTCTAGTTTTAGGAGAAGAAAATGTGAGCAGATTACCGTCCCCTGTAAATTGTTGTGAAAAATAGAATGTGACTATGTGATTTTACTGAGTGTTATATTCAAGTGACATACAGCTGCACAGAGACTATTCAGTGAATTGTGCAGATACATCAATGGGATGTTAATGTTGTGGAGATGGGCACGGGCTTTATTGCTGTGACACAGTTCTGTATAAAGCAAAAATGAGCATGTTGACATTAGTGTATTGCTAGATTTATTTGTAATAGCACACATGAATTCTGCTGTCCATTCATTTCCCAGCACTATCTTTATCATTTTTAAAGTTGCAGAGGGAAATGGAGCCTGCCATATCAGGACACCAGACGTTTACGTATTTTGTACAATTATACACAGTGTTTTCATTATTCCTATGTTACTATCAACAGAGTTACACCCATTGATGGGAATGTGTAATCACAGATGGGTAATAATTGTGTAATTACTGATCAATGCACATATTTGCATATTACTCTTCCCATACATCCCTCATACACACAGCATACAGAGCAAAAAAATGTATCTCTACTGATCCAATCAAAGTGGGAAAAACTGAAATGAAATGACAGTTTCTGGGAATATCAACAATGTACTGATGGTCTGGATGAATGAATGAATGAATAAATAATTTTAAACTTTATTTAATATATTTAAAAGTCTCTTCTTTTTGCTCCTTGCATTAAATAAAGTTTAACATATTTATTTATTTATTTAGATTACCAGAGTTTTGTTACTTCAATTTGCGTATATTTGCCTGAAGCTCAAGAGGAAAGTGAACATAGACAATACAAGCTATTGAATAGAGAAGGTTAAAACCTAGGGTATATTGTTTGTTTTTATGGTTTCAGAGGTGATGTGTGTTGTGAGAGGGCTGCAATTTGCTGACCACTTTGGCAGGAAAGTTAATGGATTCTAGTTTTGCAGCAACAGTAAACAGTTTCATGTGTTTGTGGTTATTTCAATAGGCACCTAGTGCTGGCTGTACTTTGGTATATGAAAAGCATGGATAGATATAGACAATATGTTAAGGAAGACTTTATGATTTCAGATCTAATGTCAGCATTCAGAACTGAGATGGTCAGTGCTTGAGACCACAAATGAATTTTGGCATATCTCTCCTTACTTTTCTACAGTTTTATTTGTCAAGTAAAGCACATTTTAAATCCTATGTACCTCTAGTGCTTTGTACAAACAGATTCTATTCCTTCTTTACTTCAAAGGTTCTAACACAAACATGCTTTTAGGTGAACTGTATCGGCATAACTTACTTTACTGATCGCAATATAACTGAATAATGTTGACTTATACTTTCATACATGTAGCAAATTCTCTGTACTAATATTTATTTATTTATTTGCATTTGTTAACCGGGTTGGTCCAGCTGGGTAAGAATTACCCTTTTTCAGTGGAGACCCGAGGGGAAAAGCCCCAAACAGACATACAAATACATAAGAATAGAGACAAATTTACAATATTACAGAGGAAAACAATATTATGGGTACAATGGATAAGAAAAACAAACAATGAAAGTTTGAGAATATGAGTAAGGTAGGCCAGAGGCATGCATGCAAAAGATTTATGAAAAGGTGTTCTGAGCAAGATCTCTGAATTAAGTTAAAGTAGGCAAAGAAATGATGATTTAGGTGTGGAGTTAGTAGTGTGGGAGTTTTAGGTAGGAGCATGTGAAGGACATTCCCATTTGGAGGAGAGATGGGAGAGAAGCATGGATTTGAAATTAGTTAATTAGTTAGAAATTAATTAAAAATTAGTTAATAGTTAAGAATGAACTTATATTTTCTCAAATGCCTTCAGCCTTCTGTATGGCAATCAGATGATTTAACCATGGCTAGGAATTAGAAATACTTACTATGAGGGAGAAGCCTTAATATGACCATTTCCCCCCTTCATATTTATCTTAGTCTCACCTAACTTTTGGATTTCATTCCATTCAATTTAATTTTATTTAGCAAAGTGCTTGAAATACTGTACACTGTGCATATTAAATGAAAACTTAACCTAAAATATGCAGATTAAAATAAAAGGACAAATACAGTAGTAGAATAGGGTCATCCGAAGAAAAAAAAATACAAAATAATGGCTCAGAGGTTTATCTGCCTCCCTATGACAATTCAAATCTCTGTTGCCTGCATACTAAATGCACAATGGTATTAACTCAAAATACAAATAACTCACAGCTTAGACTCCCTAAATACATTCTCCCCCCAGCTGATCATGTAAACTATCATGTATGCAATCATTGGAGTTTTCTCTTGAATGTTCCTAATCCCAACCCTAATAGCTAATGTAGATACCTGGATCACTCCCCATGCATCCTACCCACTCCCCATGGTGTGTGCTTGTCTCCCCCACCCCACTCCCCCAAGAGCTACCATTACTATCTTTGGATAAGTCCATGTCCCCTGGCCCTAAGCCACTGTGAATCAGCAAGTCTTTACTTGCATGGAAAGAATATGAAATACAGATTCAGACAGTACTGTAACTCTCAGAAAAATCCACCATGTATTCATCATATATTTTTCATCACAAACCAAGGATCAAAAAATTAGCTAATGAATATGTAACCAAACTGATATACAGAGCTGTGTTATTTGTTACTCAAAGTTATTAGTGGCATACAAATGAAAAAAAATAAGTAGTGAACTTTTGACAGAAACAGATGTGAATGTATACAAAGAAAACAAGGGAAAGTATATAAATGATGGATATATTTAAGTTTAAATACAGACAAAAGAGTTAAAATGGAGTTAAAAGAGACAATCTGCTGGTAAACAAGCTACATGGTAGTATGAAGGTATAACAGTGCACCAGGTTATAACTCTGGAGTTGAAAACATATTTTTGCTGTGCAACAAGGACAAACTTTGTCCAATGCTGAAAAAATGCAGAGACTGGAGTTTATTGAATGATTTCTGAAAAATGTGTAATACAAGGAAAAGGGTGGAGAAAACTGCTTTCAAGTATGGGATGCAAACAAACATTCAGACAGCTTAATTGCTAACAAACACAGAGAATGAGGTATTTGTGAATGTGAAAGCTCTATGTAAAGGAATAAAGTGATTTCAGAAGGCAGGAACATGTGAATTTTGACAAAAAATGAATCAGTAAACTGCAAAACTGCATATTTATGACAAAAAAAAAATAAATTAAGCTTGATATTGGTGCAGAGTGTTACATCTAGACATAATGTTTATTCAAAAATATTGAATGGCATGACACAGAAAAGGACTCAAAAAGGACTCAAAAGCAACATTAAAACTAAACTCAAGTTATTCAGGCCATGATGTAATGCTTTAAAATAAAAGAAAACTATGTTGTGTTTACAAAAGTAGAACTTAGTCTTTTATTTCAGATTTTGTACCCTAAACAACCAAATAAAATTGAAAGAGCTATTTGTAAACAAGCGCTGATAATTATGCATATATACAATATGTAGTCTCAATGTGCCAAGGGACAGTATGCACTCTCTAAAGGCAAACATTTGCATATCCACAAAGCCTCAGCATTTTAGCTGAAAAATCAAGGATGAAACCAAACATTATGAGGGAAAAAGGCCCTAAAATCACAACTTTTATGGAGGACAGAGTAAACATTTGTGATAAAATCATAGGCATTATGCAGGATCAGGAATAACTGAAAGCTACAATGAAACGAAAAAATAGTACTAAGTTAAACAAAGAGATTGTTCTATTGGTATATGTTCCAACTGCACTAAGGCAAGGAATTGACAAGGAGATGAAGCATACAGAGCAACTAAGCGTGACAGCAAAACAAATAGATCCTGCTCTGTGACTGTATGACAACTGAAATCAAACCAGAGAAGATTAGAATCAGTATAGGCTTGAAAAATTTGAACAGAAAAATGCAAATGGAACATTATTCATTTAAAAAAGACTGTAGGGTTGTCTTTTTGATGCCAAAAGATAAATATTTGTCAGTGCTTGATGTTAGTCATGGGTTCTGAGAAATCAGACTTGAGGCAAACAGTTTGAAGTCAGTTGCATTCAACACAAAACTGGGAATACACAGACTCAAGAATGTTATTTGGTATTTATTTTTATTTTATTGGACATTTGTTGACCAGGTTAGTCAGACTGAGCCGAAGGCCTTTTTCAGTGGAGACTCGGGGAGAACAGCTCCACAAGAATAACATCCGACTAGAATACTAACATATATAAAGTATAAAAGTATAAAAAAGTAATATAGAACAATATAACAAAGATAGTAAATGTGAGTACATAGTTTACAAAAGGTGAAGAAGAAGCATTAAAGTTATATACAAACTTATTTAAACTTATAGAAACATGACTGGCAGTACATTCATTGGAGAAGAGAGAACCATAATGAAATGTAAGTAAACATTTTGAGCTGCTAAATTTTAGCAATGAAGGTTGGTAGAACCAAAATGTTTAAGAAGTTAGTTAATGACAAGATAAGAGTAGACAGGTAAGCAGATAGTCTTGCTATTTACCAGTAAGTCTCACTATAGAGTAGTACAGAAGGGATAAGAGTGACAGAAGGAGGAGTAGATTAGAGAGAGTAGAAGCAGTAGGAGGGAAGGTAGTTAGAGGGAGCAGGAGAGGAGAGAAAGGAGAGTTTAAGGAGAATGTTTACAGTGGCAGGTTTCTGTGCTTCTAATAAAGGTTGTGGTAGTAATTTTGAATTGATGTGGGTGCTTAGTACTTCTAATATCTAGGGGAAGTTTATTTCAGGATAGAGCAGGAGAGCAGCTGTAAAGGTTTTGCCCTGTGTTACTTTTAGGTTTGTATATTTGGAGTAGGTTTTGATCTTTACTTCAGAGAGCCCTAGGAGGGGTGTAGAGGGAGACAGCTGAGGAAATGTCTGGACAGAAGGATGGTAGATACAAGATGAAATGTACGATCTGAATATGAGAGAGAAGTAGTTGGCGGGGAAATTCTAACCAATGTAAGCTTTTAAGAGAGAGACAGCGAGAATAATAAATTTGATTGGCAGAAAATCTGGCAACTTTATTGTATGTGGTTTCAAATTTAGTTAAAAATGAGGTCTGAAAGTTAGCAAAGATTCATGAGCCACAGAATAGGGTTGGAAGGAGGTAGGCATGAGAGGGAGAGATTTTAACTTTGCTTGATAGGATTTTTTTTTTATAAAGGAGTCCAAGTTTCTAGTGGGTTTTATTGGTGCTGTTTAGAATGTGCATGTCAAATTTGAGCTGATCGTCAATTATGACCCCCAGTAGCTTGGTGTGAGATTCAGCTGTAATAGGTGTGTTATTTAGGGTTTAGATTGAGGAGATATATTTAAGGTGGCTATAAGTTTTTGGAAGAAAAAGCAAGAGTTTGGTCTTTTTAGGATTTAGTATTAATTGGTTGTTTGAGAGCCAATTTTCAATGGATAAGAAGGATGTTTGGGTAATGTAGTTTAGTTCAGGGAGGGAATTGGCTATGATGATGACTGTGGAGTCATCTGCATATTGGACTAGTGAATACTGTGGACAAGAAGTATACAAATGATTAGTAAAGATATTGAAGAGTAATGGACCAAGAATTGATCCTTGAGTTACTCCCAGTTTGACTGGAAGTGCAGGGGAGACAGAAGAGAGACATTTGATATATTGGGAGTCTGTCACTAAGGTAATTTGCAATCCAGGAAATAGCTGAAGTGGATAGATTCAGGTTGGAGAGTTTGGCCAACAACAGTGGTTGGGACAACAGTGGATGGGAGAATGTGTCGAATGCTTTCAAGAGATAGAGGAATAGGTATGAAACCAGTTTGTTATTGTCTCTGGCTTGGGAGATAGTGCTGATGAAGGATATAAGGGCTGTAGGCATCTATATTATATTATCGTACGATGAAAATAGCGAACGCTATTTCATCGTACCGATAATATCTAAACAAGAAAATATTGAACAAATGGAACAGCAACTTTTTTTCCCAGGGAAAAAAATTGCTGCTTCATAAAAAAACTTAAACAGAAATTTAAGTGAGGGGCTTCGCCCACCATGTCCCCTGATGTGGGGGGGCTGTGCCCCCCACACCCCCCTACTTAAATATACCAACTCTGAGCTCGCACCATAGTGGATAAAATAGCAAAGTCCTGAAGACGGCCCACCAAATTTTTTCCCTGGGAAAAAATTCGATGCTCCGTGACTTCACTATTTTGCCATTTTGACAGTATCGGATCGACTAAATAGCATTCGCTATTTAGTCCACTTGATACTGTCATATAGACCCGGGCTGTAGAGATACTGTGTTTAGGGTAAAAAACATGCTGTGTGGAGGTAAGTAGATTTTCTTGTATGAGGTAGTGCAGGATCTGTTTATTTACACATTTTTCTAATATTTTGGATAGCAGGGATAAAATAGCTATAGGCCTGAAGTTGGCAAGTTCTGTGGAGTTAATTCTTCACCACACCTATCCACAAAGAAGGTATTTCCAGATTGTGGGGACTTGATTTGGTTAAAGAGTGATTGATAAGTATGGAGATAGGTTGGACTAGTGACTTAGCTGCTGCCTGGAGAAAGAATGGAGGTATATTGTCAACTGAAGGGGAGCAGGGTTTCAATTTGAGAAGTAAGGATGTGATGTAGTTAGTTGATACTGTTTTCAGAGAAAAGGTTTTAGAAGAATTAGTGGATGTAGGAGGGTGCAAGTGGTTATCAGCAGGAATGTCAGAGTAGCTAGGGGATGTCAATTTGCTGACCGAATCAGTGAAGTAAGTGTTAAAGTATTGTTGGGGCAGGGGTTAGGAGATGTGGGTTTCCCTGGATGTAGTATTTGGTTTAAGGAGTGCCAGAATTTTTTGGGTTGGAAGTGTGTAAGGTAGGTGGATTATCATAGTAGTTTTTCCTGTCATTACTGATGTGTTTTTTGGTCAGGTTGCATAATACTTTATAGGTTTGGAGATGGGAGGTGAGCTTTGTTTTGGACCAAGTTTTCCATCCCCTGTCCCTTTTTAGCATTGAGGAGCAAGTAGAATGTATTAGCTAGGGAGATATGATTGATTTGAGTCTTACTGTATGTAGAGGGGCAATTGAGTTGAGTATGTTAAGGAATATGGAGTCTAACTTTAGTACTGCAACATCTAGAGGAAGATGCATTAGGAAGGACCAATTAATAGCTGAGAGAATGTTGTTAAAGGTATCAGAGTGGAAGTTGGAGAGTTTACAGCACTCTATATACTTATGAAGCCGGGTATAATGTGGAGTGAATCTGAGAACTTTAATAGGAGAGAGATCACTGAGACAGTCTGGTAGGGTTTTTGGGAAGTGATATTTCTGAGCATTAGAGACAAGTATCCAGTCAATAAGAGAACTAGAGTTAGTTGCCTTGTCCTAAGGATAGGAGCAAAGCCTACAAAAAATTGAATTGAGATGAGTATAGCTAAGGAGAATTTGTAGATGTTGGTGAGGATAGGGAAGCAGAGTTGTAAATGGAAAGGGGGGGTAGTGAGAGGCAGGATAGGTGCAAAATTGTTGGCAGGTAGGGGTTTAGATGGCTGTGTAGATGGGAAGATCAGATTGCTTGAGAGTGGTTGGAAGTTGAAGAGTTACAAGGGGAGGGGAAATTGAGGGTTAGCTTTTAAGTAAATGTATTCAGGGGGTGGGAATGGGGGTAGGGTAGGAGTCTGTCACTAAGGTAATTTGCAATCCAGGAAATAGTTGAAGTGGATAGATTCAGGTCGGAGAGTTTGGCCAACAACAGTGGATGGGGCAACAGTGGATGGCAGAATGTGTCGAATGCTTTCAAGAGATAGAGGAATAGGTATGAAACCAGTTTGTTATTGTCTCTGTCTTGGGAGATAGTGTTGATGAAGGATATAAGGGCTGTAGGCATCTATATTATATTATCGTACGATGAAAATAGCGAATGCTATTTCATCGTACTGATAATATCTAAACAAGAAAATATTGAACAAATGTAACAGCAAATTTGTTCCCAGGGAAAAAATTTGCTGCTTCATAAAAGAACTTAAACAGAAATTTAAGTGGGGGGCTTCGCCCACCATATCCCCTGATGTGGGGGGCTGTGCCCCCCACATCCCCTACTTAAATATACCAACTCCGAGATCACACCATAGTGGATAAAATAGCAAAGTCCTGAATACGGCCCACCAAATTTGATGGCTGTGTAGATGGGGAGATCAGATTGCTTGAGAGTGGTTGGAAATTGAAGAGTTAGAAGGGGAGGGGAAATTGAGGGTTAGCTTTTAAGTAAATGTATTCAGGGGGTGGGAATGGGGGTATGGGAGCACAGTGAGCCTGAGCAGAGTGAGGTTGAACAGAGCAGGTTGAGGTAGGCCAGGCAGAAGAATAAAAAAAAACAATCAGCCAGCCCAGAGTGCCACAGGTCAGTGTAAAACTTAAAACAGGTGGAGGGCCTTTGCATGATTTAGACTGGTTAACCCTATTTTCAGTTTTTATTTTGCATTTACTTTTCTGTCTATTAAAACCATTACACAAAAAAAGTAGAATAAGGAGTGTTTCTGAGTGTATTGGGGGGCACCTACACTATAGCAACTGAATTAGTGTGCACACCACTTAGCAAATTAAGGAGTAAGGAGTTCCAGAGAATATTAACTTTCCTAGTACACCAATAAGTGATTACTTAGTTTAAAGTTTCCTTTTTGATGATGGAGATATTTTTATAAAGCAACTCAAGTTGCGCAAGATAAGAGAAAAGGCAACATGGGGAAACAAACAAAAACTCAATTTTCCTTTTTTATCCAAGTCCTGCACAGCATCTGTGACACAGACAGTTCTGACATTCTGATATCAGCTATAGGAACCCACCGATCTTCCAGCAGCAACATTATGAGACTCACTAATATATATAATGATCAAAAAACAGTAGGTTTCCTGAAAGACATAGAGCAACAATGGAAGGGAAAAAAGAAAAGTATCAAAATGCTAATGAAATTAGTAACACAATTTCCTTCTCTGATATTATGATGAGCCAAAGCCAGTTGTAGTGCAAGTAGATGTTGATCACTCTGGTATACAGGTACAGTGTAGCTGCAAGAGGGTCATTCAGTTGTCATTCATTTGTCATTAGTGAACAAGTCCCAAACAAAATATGTTCAGATTGAAAAGAGCTTTTAGCTTTTATTCTGAAAATGTCTACTACTATGCATACAGGAAACAAGTGTGTGTGGACACAGATAAGCCATTAAAGAGTAGTTTTCTGAAACCACTACATAAAAGCCATTATGTTTTCAAAGAATGTTGTTAACTTTATAAATGTAGGACATGACAACAAGACAGATGTTTATTACCAATGCATTAAGCAAAACTTATCTGAGAGAAAATAATGAAGAAATTCTGAATCACAGATATGTATTAGCCTTGCATTTAACGATATTCGCCCTTCTCCATGGATGATCGCCATAGTATGAACATAAAATGACTGATTTTAGTAATTGGATTAGTTTCTGGTGTCATCCCATGGGATTAAATATCTGTCAGTATGGGAGAACATGATCCAAACACCATGTTACTTTGCCAGGGATTGGTTGCATCTTCTCTCCCCCACCCCAAGGCTTTCAGATATTGGCTAAAACTTTATCCATCTTCTTAGAGCCTTTTTTATGTAATGCCCAAGAGACAAAACTACCAACACAGTGAAAAAGTCTGCAAGAAAATTTAAGGTATTACTGCTCAGTGCTCAGAGCCTAAACAAAAAACTCCACATTCTTCAAGCCCTCTTCATTCTAGAGAATGTACACATGTGTGCCATAACCCAGACTTAGTTTAAAGCCATAAAAAGACCTCTGAAATTGCAAGGCTGCAGTGCCTTCCACACATTTAGACCAACAACAGCACAGACTGGGGCCAAAGGTGGAGGTGTTTGTAGCTATGTTAGCAACAAACATATCTCCAGGTTGATTAAACAGGATGATACCATGGAGCTCATCCATGTACAAGTCACCACAGATAAGGTCCCTCATTATATCATGGCTAGGTACAGGTAAACATCTATGCCCCTAGAGTGTCACAACTCTTACTTAAACCTACTAGAGGCACTCACCATCCAACCCAACACCCTATGGAAAATGTACATTGCCTCAGACTCACAGGCACAATGCTTCCTGAACTTTATTAACACAAACACTATTGAACAGATAGTACACACTCCAACCAGAAGATCAAACATACTGAGTCTGATACTCACCCACATGTGAGAGTGTTGCACCCCCCCCCCCAATGTCACATCCGCATTAGTGAGGTTGGATCATAGCGTTGTCTCATTTTAAGTAAAAATCAACCCAGAAAATCCAGCTAAAGCAGTAACACTTAGAAACTATTCAAAGGCAAACAACATCCTATTAAGTGACTGTCAAACTTCAAGGCTCAGCAGTCTAAAACATGACCTATCAGGACCCCTTGGGGCAATCTTCAACAACAACTTTGAAGCAGGCTGTGTTCCAAGTGAATGGAAGACAGCAACACTCATCCCCCCTCCATGAGGGTGGACCATCCTCCGACCCAGGGAACTAAAGAACCATCAGTCTAACAAGCCTAATATGCAAACCCACTGTATGAGTTATCATGGAAATGATAAACAAGGTCATTGGCAACTTACAGATACTGTATTCATCCCAGTTTGGCTTTGTTAAGGAAAAGTCACGCCTGCTTAACTTAATCTGTTACACTTCTTTGAGTGGGTCACCAAGGCAATGGATGAGAATGAAAAAAGTGCATACTGTGTATCTTGACCTCTCTCTGGCATAAGATACAATATCCCACTTTGGCATTGTTGACAAGATCTCTGAGCTAGGTAAAGACCCTTATATAACTCACTGGATTGCCATCTGGCTCACAGACAGGACCCAAGAAGTCAGGATTTGTTAGACCACCTCCCCTAAGAGACCGGTCAGCAGCAGGGTACCCCAGGGGTCTGTGCTGGGCCTGCTCTTGTTTGACATCTACTTCTCAAAACTCAAAGCTAACATGAAAGGCCTCTGGTTCACCAAGTTTCCAGATGACTATAAATTGGGAGCTATTATAGATTACCCTCCAGGCAGAATCATATTGCAAGACAGTTTCACACAGATGAATGCCAAAAAATCCAATATAATGCTCTTTGAGAAACTGCTAATGCAAGTTAATTACTCCATCAATAAAACACCTCTAAGAGTCAACCTTGTAGTAAGGGATCTGGGAACATATATAGACAGTTATCTGGCCTTTGACTGACATGCAGCTAAGATAATACGAAAATCATTCTATGTCACTCAACTTATAGGCAAGGGTATGGCATCCAGGTCCAAGGAAGTTATAATACCACTCTGCTCATCCCTTATCAGACCTATCATTTAATACAATGCTGCCTTTGGCATGTATCTTGCCAGGCACTTGCAACAATTGTCTCAGCAAGACAATTCAGGGCATGAATACACTGTCTTACACTGATCACCTAAAGGCAATGTCTCTTTATTCAGTCTCCTACAGGCTGCTGAGAAGTGATCTTTGCCTGGCTGACAAGGCATCTTCTGACCCAGCCCTGATGAATCTGTTGCACATGTGCAAAACAGCAGTGTGATGATGTGAAGTATTGCCAACTATACCAGGAGAAGTAATAGATGTGTAACACATACCAGCATAGCTAGCTGGAGTTTTGTAAAGAATTATATGTAATTTATACATCAAGCTCATTTGTACAGATCCTTGTTTTGAAAAATTTATTTGTAAAGCTGCTTATGTTAAAAATGCCCCAACAGTGGGTCCTGCTGGACAGAAAATAAATATACCTGTATGTCAGACTGTATTATAACTGTTGAAATGAATATATTGTAACAAAGGATAATGGAAGAGAAGAGGTTAATCTCAGTCCAGCTAACTTTGAAAAATAGTCTGAAATTAATTTACCTGGTTTAAGCCATAAATATTGTATCTCACAGGTCTGATTGCAGCCAAAGTTAAAATGTCTGTGAAAACCAGGACTAGGAACTAATTGCTATCCTGGAAGGGTGAATGTTTTTGAAATGGTTTTATAGCTTCCAGATACTATAACACATCTTAGCAAAGCTCTATGTGTGTATAGTGACACAAATGTGCTAGATTCTGGTTCAGTTTCTAGTAAAGTGGGTAGTGTAGGAACCACAGTCAGATGACCGGATGTATGCGATATCTTTCTGTAATCCAGCACTGAAATGATGTTTTAATACTAGATGTGATAGAAGTCTCAGGGCAGTCTATTTTTGAAATTTGACAAAGAAGGATCACTCATTCACATCATCTTACCTTCTTCTAGTAAGTGAACTAGGGGTCAGTAATTCTTTAGATCAGTCAGGAAACTATAGTGAGATTAGTTAAGTATTGTTTTTCTATATCTGTGTGAACCTTCCCATCGGTGTTATTTTTAATATTTCCTGTGATTGAAACTTTGGTGTTTATTATAAATAGATATTTACTATTTTCATGATCTTTTATTATTAAATATATTTAAATTTATGTGGGTTAGTATATTTTAACCTTTGAGAGTACTTAAATTTATTTGGTGACACCGTGGCTCCTGAAAGCCTTGCTGCATTGATCAAACACTACCATTTTTATTAGTATTAATTCCACTCAGTATAGTTGGGTACCTTTGTAAGAGCCTTGGAATAGCTGGCTCTGGAGTGTTCTGGTGGCAGTATCTACCTTATAGTCTGGGAAAAAGTAGCATAGCTGATAAATTAGTTCCAGCCTTTCCCAGGTGTGTATGTGTTTGTATGAAAATCAAATCTCAGCGTGTGAGTGTCAGCTACTTGGAGCAGGAACACAAGGAGACTGGTTTTACAGAGAGTGTGGTAGAGGACTTGGCTTGGAACACTCGGCTGAGGACTCAACTCTACAGCTGTGGTCAGTGTGGGGTCTTATTTGGGGGGGTGAGAGAGAGGGAAAGCCAGCCCCAGGATGGGAGTGTGTTTCCTGTGTGCTCTTAAGGGAAACTGTGCTTGGTGCAGAGAGCTGCATCTGGAAATGCTGTGTGTATCTATCTTTATTCCAAGTGAATGTCCATCACCGGTGTCTGTGGTGAGGATTGAAACTCCTTGATCACTGAAAAAATAGAAGCAGTGTCACAAACAGCACCAGAAACACTAGATCCAGGGATATGAACTTCATTTCTGACTTAAACAGAATGTGCTGTAGAGACAGATATGTATCCCAAAGGATCCCTGCACAATGGAATAGGTTCCCCAGCCATATAAAACAGAATTCATCCCTGACCCTATTCAAACAAAACTTTGACAACTGGATGGGAAATCATAAATTTACCTCCAGTCTGGCCTCCATGTCCCTTATGGACAGAGACTGTCAATAAGAAAAGTATTATCCTAACACTCCCTACAAATCCTTAGCTACCACTCTACTAAACATACTTCCGCTATGATAGTTGTACTTGGGACCCAAATAGTTTGGGGTGCATGACTAGACTTGTAAGGGCTCTAGTGGTCATTAGCATAGTAACAGGCTATGGACCTGTAAGTGATATTAATAAATACCTGCCTAATAATCTGATAAAAAGCTGCAATAGTTTAGAAATGTAAATAAAGAAATGAATTTGCTAAGAGACATGGTGATGTCAGGATAGCCAGAAGAATATTCCAGTGCAAATCCAAAGGTAGTGCAATTAACCTTGTGAAAGTTCAGGTGTTCAAATGTAAAAGAATAATAGTGAAAAATCAAATGTGAGATAAAATGCCTGCTAGAATACATAAAGCACATCTCTGAACCTGGGAATGTAAGGAAAGGGCTCAAGATAAAATTCTGATCAGGCTTTTGTCACCAAACTAAGATAATTGACAGAGAGCTGTCAAGCATGCAGCATGTTTCAGAAATGTGAAATATGTATGACAAGAACATCAGAAAAGATAAAAGGTCTGCTATGACAACAACGGCAAAAGTGTTAGCTTTGTTCAGCCAAGGAAATAAGTGTAACATCCATTTGATAAACATTCCAGGCAGCAAGTAGTTATAACAGGTTTGATATCACAAGGTTATCTATTGGGAAGAAATAGGAAAAATCCCTATAAAAAAGCAGTGACAATTCCCAAACAGAGGTTTACTTTCAAATGCGACAGAACAATTCTAGGATATGACACAGTTACCAGAGACAGAATATGGCTAATGACATATTTCCATACTGATCACATCAGAACTAATCTGAAAATGTCACTGTGTTACTTCCAATGGAGACATAAAAGAATCTGTTCTTGTTGCCCGTGCCTGCATAAGGATCAGATAGAGAAGACTTGTGAAGATTCCAAGAAGAGGGCATGATTTCAGAACATGACGAGTCTCCCTGCATGATTGCAGGGACATTACAATTATTATAAATAAAGAGGAAATGAATCATTTTCTTTATGGGATGGGTTTTATTTGTATTCCATGTAACTAGTACAGTTAGATAGTAATGATTCATATAACAATCTTCTAAAATGGAATATTAAGATGAGGGCTTTAATATGTATAAGAAATTAGTACCACTTGAATGGACCCATAATATGTTAGTGTGTGCAGTATGCCATTGAAAATTCCACCTTTAAGAAGTTCTCTGCCATGTCAGTAAAGTTCATAGATGCATCTGTTTGACTCCCCTGTGCGTCTTTCCTATAATAGCTGATGTACGTTGGTAGAAGGACACACAAAAAAGACACTTAGAATATTGTAGGAATGATATCACAAAACCTGTAAGTCACTTCCTTTGCTGCACTATTCTGGACTTATTGAAGGTAAGCAAAGCCTGTCTGACAACTAATGGTGGACAGCACTACAGCAGTCTACATAAGAGGAGTACATAAACAACCAGCTCTTATTTCACAGCTGGATTCAGATGTTTAAGCTTTATGATAGGAGGTAGGATAGCCTGAAAACAACTATATTCTGATCATTTAGTGTAACCATTATAAAGTGTACAAGGTAAAACAGTTATTCACACTGAGCTGTACTCATCATCATCAACATTTTTTTCTAAATTTCTACCTGGGGTTGGGGTGTAGCATTAACTGTCACAATCTCTCTTGATTCAGTGCCAAACCCCTACCTTCTTTGACACTTATGCATGTCGCAGATCTTCTCTCATGCAATCCATCCACCTCTTTGCTGAATGCCCTTGTTTCCTATTACCTTCTTCCTGTCTGTCACAAATCTTGTTCAGATTGCTTTCCTACATATGTCCCCAAACCATCATAATCTGTCCTCTTTGATCTTCTCTGCAATTGGAGCTGCCTGGACTTCTGCTCTGATATCCTCATGTCTTCACCTGTCCCACACAGTATGCATCCTACCATCTGTCTCAGGAACTTCATCTCCATCATCTCTAACTTCCTCATCTGCTCTCCCTTTACTGCCCGAGTTTCTATACCATACAGTAGTACTAGTCCCACCACTACTTTGTGCATCTTCCTTTTCAGCTTCTTTGACATCCTTCAGACATACACTTCACCTGATACTCTGCATCAGTTGGCTGCAGGACCTCTTATTCTATCTTTTACCTCCTCATTCAGACTTCTGCTCCTTAACCACCCCTTCAAGATATTTGAAGGGGTTAACCTGTTCCACTATTTTCCCTTCTATCTTAATTCTCAGCTTCCTCTGATTCCCTCATTTGCTTCCATTACCACTGTCTTATCTGTACCCAGTTTCATCCCACATGCCTTCACATGGCCTTCCATTCCCCTATCCTTTGTTAAAGTTGTTGCCCAGAGTCCACCTATAATGCCACATTGTCTGCATACAATAGCTCTGATGTGTTTGGTAATATGGTCCATCACCACTATGTACAGCTATGTACTACACTCTAACAATGTCATGCCTGTTATGACAAAGAAAATATGTATCAAATATGGTATAGTTGGATAAACAGAATACAGATTTAGCAAATGTGATATACAAGACAACAAATTCAGAGCAAGGTTTGAGGAAGCAACCTCATTCCGCTATACATATAATTTATTCACATATCTAGTGTACAATGTTTGTCTGCTATGAATTTGCGATTGTTTGACATTATGACTTCCTTTATGGTGTAAGTCTTTAATGAGTTTCTATTTCAAAGAGTGGATCATGCTCTCAGAATGAAGGGGGTAATTTTGGGATTCACATCCCACCACTTTAACTTCTACATTAACTTACTATGTGTATATGTATGTGTATATATGTGTATATGTATATGTATGTGTATATATGTGTATATGTATGTGTATATGTATATGTATATGTGTATATGTATATGTATGTGTATATATGTGTATGTGTATATATGTGTATGTATATGTGTGTATATGTATGTGTATGTATATGTGTATATATGTGCATATGTATGTGTATATATGTATATGTGTATATGTATATATATATATATATATATATATATATATATATATATGTGTGTGTGTATGTGTATATATATATGTGTGTATGTATATGTGTGTGTATATATATATATATATATATATATATATATATATATATATATATATATATATGTATGTATATATATGTGTATGTATATGTGTATATATATGTATATGTGTGTATATATATATATATATATATATATATGTATATGTGTGTGTGTGTGTGTGTGTGTGTATATGTATGTGTGTGTGTATATATATGTATGTGTGTGTGTATATGTATATATATATATATATATATATATGTATATGTGTGTGTGTGTGTGTGTGTGTGTGTGTGTGTGTGTGTGTGTGTGTGTGTGTTTATAGGAGGTAATACCCTGAATATGGTTCTGCCTGTTTACCTTGTACATTTATGGTTATACTTAAATTTGAATATATGTTTGCAATGGAGTCTTTGAAAAAACACTACAAAATTTCCAGTACTGCTGGCGAGTATCAGAATGTTTTGTAGGGTACTGTGAAATGGGAGCTATTAAAAAGAGTGCAGATCTGAACTATGGGCATGTATTTGTCTTGAATGTACAAAAACATGGAATAAGTTAAATGTACCAGGTGCACAACTAACTGCTCAGTGGCCATTCATTTAGTACCAAGCATAAGGAATACTTCTGGGACACCTGATATTAACACAGAATTATTAGGGGAAAAAGATAGAATTCAGATGTGTACTAATATCATCTTTGGCTAAGATAACTTAATATATTTTGAATCCATATGCAAAAAAAAAATCTTACTATGGGTTTCATCTTATAAAGGGAATTTTTGTGTACAGAGACCTTACAGACTGCCAATTATTGGTGCAGTTTATTTTGTGACCTCATATACTTCCTCATTTTGTGTTGTATCTGTGGGTACCTGTATGTCTTTCATCCATATAAAATGTGCCATAACCACTGATGAATTTTTCTAGTTTAGTGACATATTAAAAACTTCAGTGGAAATAATTCATTCCCACTCCAGATTTGCTGTCAGGATATAATATGTTAGCCCCTAATTTCTCAAGCACAATATCATCAGAATGCAGAGCACTAAGATAAACATAATGACCTGCTTATACATGGAATGTCTGTATCTGAGATGCCCAGACAAGGTTTGCACAAATTTGTCATTTTCCCCACGACACAGAATGTTTGTTATACTAGTAACATCTACATTTTCTATACTGTTTCTATGTAACTTTGTTGAGATGCTCAGAAAAGTGGCGTGCTATTCACTGTATGCAAACATTACAAGGAGACAGCATGCCTGAGTCAGTTTGAATGATTGGAAATCCCTCTATATTTGTCATTCGCTTCACCTGATCTCCATCTTTCCAGTGACACTTGACCTTTCTGCCATGTTGCACATCACAGTTTTTGAAGTACCGCAGATTCACCACTCTCTTCCTGAATTAACATTTTCTCATCTAAGACTTGGGTCTTCTCTCAGTCATGCAGTCATGACTGGATGTCTCTTCTACACAGGGACAACCACCTGTGAGAAGCCCAGGGCTATCTATCTCTTCTCTTATCCGCACAGAATAGGATCAGTTCAGTCATCCTACTCTACAGTTGCCATCTTCATTATCTCTACATCAAGTTGGTTGACTTCTCATCAGCCACTCCCACTCAACATAGCATTTCAGTTCAGGTAAGACACATGTACCTGAAATCTTCAAAACAATGTGATGCTGATGGAAGTAACTGAATGAGCGGGGCTTACTGGAATGAGGGAGGGATCACATTAAAGCATTGTTGGCTTTAACCATTATTACAACTTTAAATAAACATTTGGTCATACACCAGTTCAGAGGATTACTACTCTACAATTAAAAGTTTTCTTTAGCTTTTAAGCTACATGTCAGTGCAAGTTCAGAAAGAGAGTTCATTTTACGCATATGAGGTAGTTGAGTACATACCATTATGATACCAAAAAAATACCCACAATTGCTCACCTCTGTACTTGCATGTGAGTGTGGTGCAGTGGCAACATGTATAAATTAAACTAATGAAAGGGGGCATGTCACTCTGCAATCCAGAAAATACATTTTCTTTATTAAATTGTCTAAATAACCAGCTGATAAGCAGTGATGTTTAAATCCTCACAATTACATAGCCAGAACAGTGTATAATATTTCAAAATTATGATCACTAAAAAATGTCTTCAAAGTACACAGTTTGCTTTGTTGTATACAATTATATCTAAATAGCATGTATATAATGTCATTTCTGCCATTCTTGTTGTGAAATCAAGAATAATTCTTACACGTAAAGGGCAACAAACCCATTTTAATTTAGTCAAACGTGCAAAAATTTTCAGACACACAGAACATTTCTAAGGTATGATGTTTCAAGGGAATACAGATTCAACTAGACAGGTGTGCTGATAACATTAGGAATTACTCTGCCCCATGCACGGATAGCTAGGATCACTTTAAAGCTATATGGAATCGGCTTACTACCACCAAACTCACAGCCAGTACAAGAAAACAATAGTAATGGTATTTGGTACACCCTAGAAGCTTAGGAATGACCACAGTATCATTATCAAAGACCATCAGGAAAACACCATCCTGTTATAAAACAGAAAAAATACCAGGCATAACACTGGATCCAAATCTATCATTTACTATACACAAATTGTCTCAATAAAGCTTTAGATCAACAAAAACTGTCATACAAAATTTTCAATTTATTCACAACAGAAATGTAACATGCTAGAGCAAAAAATATCCTTCTGCCCCCCAGTTATTACACTCTGCACGACCCAAAATACTTCCTTATTTCAACCAGTTTAAAACAAAACTCTCAGATTTATAAATGTAGCTAGCAACACAGAGCAAACAAATAGTTCCTTATGTAGGCAAGAACATCTCTTCTCGTCAACAGTCTTGCATTCAAAATTCTTAATGACAGGCACTGCACACTTTTCCTTAAACTGCATCAGACATTGAAGTTACATCATTAGGAATACAGAATCCATTCAGTTAGAAACATCAAGGTAGGTTAGTAAGAGGTTTACTCTTTGCAGCTATGAAGGGACACTCAGAATTGTACCTGCTAGCTGGAACTGCATACCAGACCAGATGAGGGGAATTGATCAACTTCTATCATTCAACAAGATTCTAAAATGTCACAAACACTGGCTGAGGTCTATGTGCCAGTCATACTGTCCAGTGTCTGCTATGCGCCAGTCATACTGTCCAGTGTCTATGTGCCAGTCATACTGTCCAGTGTCTGCTATGTGCCAGTCATACTGTCCAGTGACTATGTGCCAGTCATATTGTCCAATGTCTATGTGCCAGTCATACTGCCCAGTGTCTATGTGCCAGTCATATTGTCCAGTGTCTGCTATGTGCCAGTCATACTGTCCAGCATCTATGAGCCAATGTGCCAGTCATAATGTCTAGTGTCTATGTGCCAGTCCTACTGTCCAATGTCTATGTGCCAGTCATACTGTCTAATGTCCATGTGCCAGTCATACTGTCCAATGTCTATGTGCCAGTCATACTGTCCAGTGTCTGCTATGTGCCAGTCCTACTGTCCAGTTTCTATGTGCCAGTCATACTGTCCAGTGTCTATGTGCCAGTCATACTGTCCAGTGTCTATGTGCCATACTGTCCAATGTCTACTATGTGCCAGTCATACTGTCCAGTGTCTATGTGCCAGTCCTACTGTCCAGTGTCTATGTGCCAGTCATACTGTCCAATATCTATGTGCCATCTATGTGCCATACTGTCCAATGTCTACGTGCCAGTCATACTGTCCAGTGTCTATGTGCCATACTGTCCAATGTCTATGTGCCAGTCATACTGTCCAGTGTCTGCTATGTGCCAGTCCTACTGTCCAGTGACTATGTGCCAGTCATACTGTCCAGTGTCTGCTATGTGCCACTCATACTGTCCAATGTCTACTATGTGCCAGTCATACTGTCCAGTGTCTATGTGCCAGTCATACTGTCCAGTGTCTACTATGTGCCAGTCATACTGTCCAGTGTCTGCTATGCTCTGCTGCAATTATTTCCCTTTATATATATATATATATATATATATATATATATATATATATATATATATATATTTTTTTTTTTTTTATTTTGACTTAGTTATTAGTCTTCATTATGCTTACTAGGTACACATTGTTGCAAGTAGCTCAAACATGTTAATAGCTGTAGTTATATTTGTTAAAATATCTTCTTTATTCATGAAGTATATGTATTATATCTTCTTTCTAAATAGTTGACTTTGCAACATCTCATGTTTGATAGTTTTCTCTGCTTTCATGGCCTGGGTCATGATTACAAAGGGTCTAGGTACAGTTGGCTTACCCAATTAAAAAAGATTAAATAAATAAATGCACACAGTATGTTCCTCTCTCTCTGTAAACATGCCCCATCCTCATTAATGTTCTTAACTTTTTCAGTTCTGCCACCTGCAGAACTCTCTGATGGATTCAGAAAGACTTGCACATCTAAACAAAGGTGATTTGATCAGCGCAATGACAGCTAAGTAGTAGTCAGGATGTGAATTAATTTCATTGCATTACCTTGAGTGAGTGAAGGATTTTCCAGAGTCCGCTTCACAAAAACATCAAATGAGTGATGATGACACAAAGTCTGTGCATGATATAACTGCTCAAGTCCATGAATCTATTTTCTGCAGGCAAATTGCTTTGTCTTAATAGTAAATGTAAGCATAACATAGCAACAGAAAATACAACATTATCCTTTGTTTGTCAATATGCATCTAAAAGGTATTCAGAGTATCTGGCCTTCTAAAAAATGTAGGTGCAGTGCTTTGCAGTGTAACCCCTATGGACTCTGAAGTTCAACTGGGACATCCCAGCAATCATGGAGGAATAAGGAAAATACCCGGGCGTGTAATTCTGAGGGGGTGGCTTATCTGATCTGAACCCAGTTAGTCAATTATTTTTGGATGTCTGGCCACAGATTGCCCAAAACAAACACCATCTCAAAATAAAAAGTTGCTCAAAGCCATACTTTAAACCAGAACATCACAGGCCAAATGTCAGTGACAGAATTTGTAGTCATTTCATCAGACTGAGGTCATACGTTCTAAACCGTTGGGTCAAGAAAAGTGCTGAGCTGCAGAGAGGGCAAGAGTCAAGTGGGTTAAGATGATCCTTCCAATCAAACAAGATGGTTTAACATTATGTGATTTGAAGTGATATTTTAGAGCTACACAATTAAGCTCCATATAACACAAGCAGAAAGCTATAACTCAAAGTGAAAAGGCATGATGATGATAAAGCAGGGGGGAGTTTAAGAAAAAAGAGTGTGTGTGATCTTGGAAGCAGATCCTTAAAGGGAATATAAATATAACATTCTGTATGGCTGCTGTTAAGGTAGCAAAAAGTATTTTAAGAACTAAGCCCACATGAGAATTTTCTATTCTGCCGAGAGGGATGACTGCAGTTACAGTATAGAGAATATGCAAGAAGGGGCTGGAATTTACTGGACGAAACTGGCAAACAAACCTAGGTATTGGGAGCAAATAACTAGAGAAGGAAAGGTAATAGAATGGAAAGAGGCCAAGAAGACATTTGAACTGCAAGCTAGAGACTGCCTTCTCTATCAGACGTTGATATCACAGTACAAGCAAAGAGAAAGGGATAGGGGAATCTTATGTGAATGACCTGCACTAACAGAGTTTTAAGCTGAATCTTGAACAGAAGCTATGGTTATAAAAGAGATAACTAGTACAGCATATAAAATATTACACAATAACTATAAGAATCAATTGGAAAGAGAATGGATAAGCAATTTATAAGGAAATAACGGCAGGACATATGTATGACTCCCAGAAATGCAACAAACCCTAGAAAATTCAGGATTTTTGCTTGGAAGCATTTGCATAAGTATTTTTATACCACAAACAGTTTCCAAAGAATTTTTCCTCAGGTAGATAGCAAATGTTGGTGGTATGATGGGGAAAGAAACAGCCAACTGGAACACATGTTTTTTTTGGAATTTAATGAGTTGACAGACTTTAAAAATTCATAAATGGGTGCAACTAAGGACATTTTTTTTTGAGCTGGGATACAGAATCTGAACTGCGTAGACATGATTGTGTACCCCAAAATATTATGTGAGAAGTGACACAGCAGCCACAGTAGCTCCCCATTCATTCCCAGTACTGGGGACTGACAGCTGTGCCCATGCTATCATCATTAAAATGAACCTATTCAAGATAGCCATAGGACTCCCATTAAATGTGTGTCCTACCTCGCATCCTGTTTGTGATCATCAAGGATAGGATATTAACATGGAGTCAGGGTTTGGACAGCATGCAAACCAACTGATGCATGAAATAAAAAGTTGTCATGCAGCAAAAAAGAAACAACCACCAGCATATCCAACAAATTTCATGAAACGCTGATGTCTCGGCCAAAGCCTTCAAGGAGTATAAGACAAAGTAAAAAACGTGCCCACATATACATATACACATACAAATAAATGAACTGCCCCATATCTACACATACGAATACATCAACTGCCCCATATCTACACATACAAATACATCAACTGCCCCATATCTACACATACAACTACATCAACTGCCCCATATCTACACATACAAATACATCAACTGCCCCATATCTACACATACAAATACATCAACTGCCCCATATCTACACATACAGATACATCAATTAACCAATCATACAGTTAAAGAAGTACTCTCCAATTACAGTCTTCCTTTAGTCCCCTTGGAGACAGGGTGTCACATTGTAAAATGTAAGTAGATTCTTTATTAAAGCAACTGTTTCTTGATAAAAGAAACATCAGATCTAGATATTTGTATTTTCCCAAAACAGTGCCTTGTAGCCCTTTACTGTCTCCACCATGAAACAAACTAAACTGTTCAGCTGTAGAGCTCTCTGCTTTTTTATTAGCAATATCCCTCACATGCTCTAAAATTCTAGTTTTAAAACACCTTTTTGTTTCTCCAGTATAAAATTTGTTGCAAGGACATCTCAAGGCATATATAACGCCTTCAGTATTGCAAGTAAAATGGCCAGAAGTTCTAAAAGAAAAATTATTTGTTCTAGTAAAAGTTTTTATTACATATTTGCAAGCCTTGCACTTGCCATAAGCAAATGTACCACACATTATCAAACTATATGGTATATTGGGAGATGGAATACTGAATTTACCTCTTACCAAAAAATTATGCATACTTGTGACTTGACAAGTAGGTTATGAGTTGTAAGATAATAAAGAAATTGGGTGTGGACACACTTTTCTAAGATTTTGGAAATGGGATAGTATAGCTATTGGTGTGTAGTTTGAGAGCTCAGTGGACTGTCCACCTTTGTGAAGGGGTTTTTATGTGAGAGATTTTCCAGATTGATGGGACATGTTCTACAGTAGAGTGGTTGATGAAGATTGATATTGGATAGGAAATTCCTTTGGCAACTATTTTTAGAAAATCAGTAGGCAGATTGTCAGCAGCTATTGTGGTTGGTTTTAGTTTCATAAGTTGTTTTCAATGGTTTTGGTGGGAATAAGGTAGAAAGAAAAGGAATCATTATTATTAATATGAGGGATAGTAGATGACTCTTGGGGACATTGTGTGTTTTTTGTTAGGACAAGAATACTTTTGGTAAAGTATTTGTTGAAGTTTTCAGCTATAGCCCCATATATGTTTGGTATGTTAGGTGGTGGCTTGCCCTGGCTGAAGGATTTACTTGACTGCAGTCTAAAATAATTGTGTTTTTATGTATATGTTGTAAGTTTGTGTAGTAGTTTTGTTTATCTTGTTTGATTTGTTGTTTGGCTTTGTTTCTAGCTTGTTGATAAGCTAAACAATAGGGTTCTGTCCTGTAGGTTTGCCAAAAGGCCCATGTTTAGTCTCTTAGCTTAAGTAAGGTTCATGTTTCTTTGGACAGCCATGGAGCATAGTTAGTTTTAAATGAAATTGTTCTGAGAGGAACTATACTGTTAAGTATGTTGAGAAAAGTACTTAAAATATACAACAGCAGCATCTAAAGGTAAGGACTTAAGTGGAGATCAAGTACATCTTTTTAGGGTGTATGCCAGTTCTTCAGGGTTGAAATATCTCTTGCTGTGGATTTGGTGGTAGATAGTGTATATTATATAGTTGCTATTTTGTATTAGCAAGTAGGGTGGTAAGTGATCACTGAGGCTGTCTAGTAGACAGCCAGCATTATGATACTGAGTGGGTTTGTTAGTTAGGGTCCAGTCTAGGATAGACTGTCTGTGAGAGTTTTTGTCAATTCTAATGGGATCTTGGATAAGTTGAGTAAAACCAAACAGGCTGATATGATTAGTAGGATTTTGTGAGCTGAAATCACCCATAATAATAGTTTCATATCTAACATTATTGGAAATAGTTTGTAGGATCTGTTCAGTGGTTAGAGAATTTTTGCTAGGGGTTATGTAGATAGCTATTATAGCTATAAATTTGTTGGGGTTGCTTTGCAGCTTAGCTGCTAATAGTTCATCATTATCTGGGGTAGTTATATTGAGACTAAGTTATTGACGTATAAGGTCATTTTTGTGTAAAATGGCCAGTCCGCCACCCCTTTTTACTTTTCTATCAGACCTTAAAATGTTATGACCAGGGGGGGTAACCTCATTGTCATGTGTTGTTTTAGCCAGGTCTCGGTAAAAATGGCTAAATCTGGTAAGTAAAGGGAGAGGGAAGCAGGCAGTTTATAAATTTTTGTTAAGAATACTTCTGAGGTTAATTAGTCAGATCTTTTGCGAGGTATGTTTAGAATATTCTTTGTTTGAGACTGGGTTGGAGGGAAGATATTAGGGACAGGGTTGGGGTGAATATCCCCACTTATAGTAAGCATACTGGCTATATTAATAATTATATGGAGATTAGATTTGTGTATGTGGTATCTTATTGAAGATATTTTTGGTAGTTTGATGGTTAGTGTTATTTTTTGGTTGAAGAGGTCAGTGAGATTGTTGTGAAATAAATAAGGTGATGAAATCACTATGTGTAAGATTTGGGTTCTGTATGTAGTAGAGGCTGTACTTTTATAGAACTCATGGAGAGAGGAGAGTTGTGCGTGATATGTTGTGATGGGCACAATGCATGAGAGGAGAAGAAAAAAAAGAGTGGTACGTAGTATTAGCATATTGTGTGTAGGAATCTTTACACAAATAGGAACAATAACAATGGCTGTTATAGGTTTTGTGGTAGATGTGTTGGATAATGTAGGATTCCCAGGAGTTGAGAGGTAAATAATTGAGGGGGTATGAACTTAGTGATATGCAAAGAGGCGAGTAGGAGGGATTAGAATGCTATGGGATAATGATTTGGGAGTGGAAACTAATTGGGAGAGTACAGATGTGGCTAGTAGTTATGAGGAGGAATATGCCTATTGGTGGGTTATAGCATTTGAGAAGTAGTGGTTAGTGATAAATGTAGTATATGCAGCGATGGGTGGGAATGAGGGTAGGGTAGGGAAGCGAATGGAGTGGGCTAGTGTGAATTACACGGTGTGTGCCAAAATCAAAGAAATCAGGTATTTACTCAGCACAGGTTTTTAATGGCTATATGTGAACCTAATCAGAGGCTAAAGTATGTTATACTGTAATAATTTATTTATAATGCTGTTAAACCAAAGACTCGAAATAAAGTAGGCTAGTATCTTATACCTAAAGTAATTGGGAATATCTTATGCGTGGGGTTGAGGCACAGTGTAGTTGAACTGGTTATGGGGGGAGCTGGTGTCTCTAGTGACATGATCTCCAAAGCAAGTATTACAAACTGTAACAAAAACTTTTGCCTGCACTTTGTATCTGATTAGTGAATGATGGATAATGACTAAAAAGGTTGAAATCACAGATACAAATGGCAAAAATAAGATTAATTTGCAGGGTAGTTGAACTACATCTGAAAGCATAAGGAGTGTGGCAGCCTGTTAAGATTGTGTAGTGAAGCCACGTCTCCCCGACATTGAAAAAGAGTCAGTTAAAGAGGGCTAAGGACCTTCTGAGGCTGAACCCTTGGTGTCTCTGATGGAAGCTGTAAATGGTACACCCCACTACAAAGGTTATACTCAGAGACCATGGACATGTTGGAGGTATTGTTTCAGCTAGCCTTGGAATGACTGTGGATCACTCAGGATATGTAGGATAAATAACTGTAAGCTCATTTTCTGGTTTTCTAAATTTACAACCTCTATCTAGACAGTGGGCCTTTATCTTCTACATATAGACCCATGTATGCCATTTACATATAAAATAATGAACAAAGCATGGTCTTTAGTGAATCCCAAACCTTTAATCTTTGTGACTCTCAATTTTATGTGTATATAAAAAGCAAGTTTTACCTTTCTTTACAGAAAGGGCACATGGTAGCATTTATTACTATTCAAACAGACACTGCTGGATCATGCCTGACTGAAGATGTTTATGTCATGCCTGACTGAAGATGTTTATGTCATTTTTGCTGGAGATGACATCATCTAGCATGATGCCATCAGCAAATGTTGTGTAAAAAGGGATTTAACATTTATATAGGTTCATAGTTTCTTAGATTAGTACTTGGCTAACTGTCATTGTGGGCCATTTTAAGACTAGCCATTACCTCATGTGAGAATCAAACCCTGCACCTTGTGTCTGAAAGGCAAATACCCCAAACATTATGCCAAGTTCCCACCTGACATACTACAAGTTAAACAAATAGGATCAATAACAGATGTCTGTGCAGTTCCTTCACTTAGAGCAAATCAGACTGACCAGCAGCCTACATACTCCATTTCTATTGGTTAAAATGGATCTCCATTGCATGGTTAACTAGAGAAATAGTGAACATGCACAACATTGAACTGGAAACATCAAAGCTTTGGAATACTAATGAACATAAAAAGTATGTATAAAACATTTGTGTAGAGGTGCAAGGCCCCCTGCACCCCTCAAACCACCTGCTAAATATATATTCTAACTTTGAGATTGTACTACAGTGTACAAGGGCAACCCCCCCCAAAAAAATGTTTTATAAATAAAATTTATGTTCATTGATATTCCAAAGTTTCTGTGTATCTTGTTTGACATTGTGAGTGTTGACTACTTCTCCAGATGACAAATTAAGGTAGACCCAGCTGACAAATTAAGGTAGACCCAGTTTAACACTAAGTCAACCATGCTATCACATGTTAAAACAACTCTAATTAGTGTCTTCTTCAATACACTGTGTGTAAAATAATTAAAGGCATTGTTGATACAGCAATACATCATTAGTGGATGCTGCTCTCCTGAGTATGCCATCCTTTGAATGGGATATTAAACTGAGGCCTTATCTGCCCAAGTCAGTGGTATCATAGGTAGATATAAAAGATCCCATGGCATTTTTTGAAAACAGTATGGGAAGTTCCCCAATGTCCTAGCCAAAATTCCCTTTGTGGTATAAATACAATCTCAGGTTTCCTCTGAAAAGAGTCCACTGGTCAAATGGGATTACTCCAGTCATCAAATCACAGATAGATAAATAAATTAGAGAAATCAACACATATATTATCTGTCTGAATATTTTTTATTTGTGGCACAAAGCATTTCACACATTTGAAACAAATATTTGCAAAATTTCATAATTTCTAGGATCTACCTCTTCTGTTTTTTGGATGTGATATTAACATTTGCTGTTTGTCTTGTATTATATTGTATTTTGTGACATCTTCTAATTGTGGAGCTTTTCTCCCCAGGCCTATGTGGAAAAGGGGCTTGTCATAGTCCAGTCAGATGTTCCAAGTAAACAAGTGCAAATACATTTTTTATTTTAACATTTGTTAACTGGGAAATTCTGACTGGGACAGAGCCCACTTTCAGTGGAGGCCCTGGGAGAAATGCTCCAGACTCGTGTCTTTGGAATGTGAGAGGAAACCATACCACCTGGAGGAAACCCACACAAATGCAGGGAGGACATGCAGACTCCAAACAGAAGGCACCCAGCTGAGAATCAAACCAGAGAACCTCTTGCTTTGTGGCGACAAAGCTAACCACTGCACCACTGCTCTGCCCAAATGAATGAATGTACGAAAACACAGTTTAGATTGCAACAATCACATGATCTTTATTTCTGAAAACCATATTGGAAAACTTTAATATAACTACTAACTAAACTCTTAGTGAACAAAGTCAAAGTCAAATCAAAGTAAACTTTGTCATTTAGAACTACACGTGTAGCCTAAACTAAATTTTGCGCATCTGATGAATTCTTGAGAATACAAAGGAAAGTGAAACAACACATACAAGTAGAGGAATAAACATAACTAACAAATGCAATACTACACCCAATACATGGAAGAAAGAGCAGAGATATTTACCTACACTCATATGTGAAAATAATACCCTCCCCTGAGTTAAATTAACTATCTTATTGAAAGTAAAGCAAAACACACTACAGATTGAAATGCCCAAGTTATTTGCCTAATATTGCACTTGAGTGAGTTAAATAATACTGACTATGGATGTAATAAATAAATATTGCACTTACTTGGAATATATGTAAGTATATATTGCACAAATAAATACAATTTGACTTATTTGTGTCCAGACCCCTGGGACTAGTGCCCGAGTTCAGAAGTCTAATCACTGTAGGGTAGAAACTGTTTCTGAATCTTGTAGTCCTGCAGGGGATGCTGTGATATCACCTGCCTGATGCCAGATGCTTAAACAATCCATGTGAAGGATGCATGTTTTGTATTATTTTGGTGCCTTTCAGGTACGTCTTGCAGAATAAAGATGTATCAGTGGAAGACTGGAACCCCTTACCTTCTCTGCGACCCTCACCGCTCTTTGTAGCGTCTTCCTTTCTGTAACTGCAGCTTCCAAACCACACTGTGAAGTGCAGGTGAGGATACTATCTATTGCACCTCAATAGAAGGTGGAGAGAATATGAGGAGGAAGCTTAGCTTTTTTCAACTTTCTTAAAAATGCTTTGAATGACATTACTAATATTAGTAAACATACAAGTCTGTAATTTTTACACACCTCAAGTCTCTCATGTTCTTATATGCCAGTTTAATAAAAGACTTTTCTACTCCAGAGCACCTCCAGTCTGACAAAAGACAGATCATACAGAAGTGTCAAGGGGGCCTCTTATTTCTATTTTTGTTTCACATAAATGCTCTTTATTACGTGCGAGCCAGTGATCTTCTTAGTGCTGCTAAATATGAGAATGTCTGTAATAAACATCTCCTTTCCCTAATATTATCCCTAGTGCGGTCACAGCAAGAAGCTGCTCATCGTGCAAAATGGCCTGGTTGCATGTATAATCAGCCTTAGGGCTCATTGTGCATGCATGGTCAACAGTGCTGACTTGGCCATGATTACTGGTACAATGTTTCTGAATCCCCAGACTTGCTTTATGTATTTTATTTTATGCTTAAATTTGTACATAGGTCAACATAACTGTAACATGTTAACAGAAAAGTACAGAAGTTTGCAACACCTTTATTTAAGCTAATAACATGAAACCAAAGTGTAGAACCTCTGTATGTCTCCACACTTTTGTAACTGCGGGAGTAAATACAGGGATTATGCACTCTCCCATCCCTACCATGCAAAAATGCACCTACGGGGTTTAAAACAAATGTTAAAAATGTATCCCGAACAAATTCTCCAACCACAAATGGATAGTATTTTTGCATTCTTTTATCTACTCATTAAATATACTGTTGCAAGGACTGTGTTTCTCAGCATAGACAATTAAACATGTTCTTTTATTATTGAAATGTCCCGACTTTCTTTACTAAATTTCTGTTTCAGCCACCATGCTGTTCTTTTGAGAGTCATGAATAATCCATGTGTTTTTGTTAATAAATTATGGGTTATTAATGAAAATGTGTTTTTATTTGGGAATCATAAGCTGTGTGGTATTGGCTTAAAGAGATATGAGAGGTTGTTTCTTGATTCCTTTTTGAAGATGTTCCTTATTTATCTGGTTTCTCTTGCTTTATTAAATTCTTCTGTTATACAGTAGAAGGCAATTTATACTATCACATGCAGCAATCAGGTCTCTGGATGTCTTTCTAAGTTGAGTCAGGCTATAAACAGTGACATGCGCAGGATATGCACATAGGTGACAGTTCTCACTAATGTACACATTGCACCATTATTCATTAAATTACTTGACAGCATCCTCCTGAATTCAAGTGACACAAATGAACTTTAAAAACAAAAAATCAAAAGACTTCCCCTGTAGCCTGTTACATGGCAGATGGCAGAAAAAAAACAATTCTGGTGTCAAAGGGGGAACCACGGAGCCTAATTGTCAAAAGATAAAAGGTATTTTCAACTGGGTATGTTTCAGTTAGTTAAGAGGAAGGATTTCTTTCCCTCCCCCATAGCCTTTGCACTATAATCATTAGAAGAGTATTCCTACAGTCACTCAGGAGGCAACCCAATCAACTCCAGGAGAAGGTAGGAATTTGACCGTAATCAAGCAGGAGGCACTCTGATCACTTCAGTTTACGGCTACACATCTGGAGTGTGTCTGCTTAGATGAACTGGATTAGCAGCAGATGGCCAACAAGGTCATTTAAGCTCGTGCCTTGTGCAAGAAGCCTGCACTGGTAAAGTCATCCTCTGCTGCTCTGAAGTGTAACACTCCCAACACTATCATTAGATATATTCCCAGGTGACTTACTGAACATTTTCAGTACATGAAAAAAGGATCTGTGCTAAATGTAGCCATAAGTGGTACATCAATACCAATAAAAACAATTCTTTGTTTCCATTTACTGTCAGTCAACTAGCCTGACATCAGACAAACACTCACAATAAAATATGTCTCCCACATGGGATATTTATATTGATTTCTCTCACTGTGCTATTCTGTAATCATATAAAAATGTCCCACAACAGTGTGCTCAGGTTCTGATTAATGTTACACTCCCACACTGTCTATCCAAGTCAGTGAATTTTCTCAGTGTATGGTATGGTTTATACAGACACAAATCCAGCTTCAAGCTGGGGTCATGTTTTGTAGTCACACAATTCTGTCAGCGGTCGTGAAGTGGTGACCAACCCACTTGTGACACAGCCACGTCTGTGAGCCACGTTTATTATGTTCACATGCAGTATCTCTAGTACACCTTATAGACCTGCTCTCTCCTTTGTAACCTGGACATTAGATAGATTTTGCTTTGTTTGCTGCTTAGCAGTACAGAATATTTGCAAATAAATATCTCGATCATCAAGATGTTTATTCCTAGAACTCATTGAAAACTTAAAAAAGATAAAAACAAATAAGCCATGCCAGTGGTGTAAAGAAATAAATGTCTCACTACAGCCTGAGTGACCCAAGTTCAGTTGCTGACTTCTTCTGGGTGGAGGCATGTACGTCTACCCTACATATGAACTTATGAAAACCCATTTGGACACAAACACATACCACTAAATCCATCCCATTACCTACCCTTGCTTTAATCTATTCTGCCAAAAGTCATACACACTCAGCTCACTCCATCCCTACTTACCAAACTCACATACACTGCATGTTCTGGCTTTCAGTGATAATAGCACTCAGTATTAAGTCCAGCCCATGTACTTCTTCAGCCAAACTTTCTGTCAAGCACATTGCTATTTAACAGACTATCAGAGATCAGATCGTGTTGGCTAACAACATGGACCGGATACTGTCATTCCATGTCTATACAACAGGCTACATTAGGCATAGTCACAAATGGGCATGCTCACATGGGTGGGACAGAAGGCCCTCACATTTTTGCGTATGCATGCCAGCCAGCAGAGGGAGAGCGGGTTAGCAACAGGAAAGGGAAAATCCTTCATGGTTGCCAGGATGATTGATATACTACAAGTAACACCTGCTCTAGTGGTGGGAAATGAATGGGTACAGTTGCAGCAGGAGATAGATGGTTGTCAAGTACAGAGACAGGAATAAGCATCCAAAGAATGAAAGAAAACTGATAAGTGAGTGCACCATACACAATGACTGAGCAGCAGACATGTTTAAAAACTACTTGCTCAGGTAGTGGCACCTGCTTTTCCTTCTGTCTTGTTTTCTCCGCCTGCTCCTGTAAGAATCAGTGCAAAATACTAATGGACTAAGCAGTCCTCAGCTGCTGAATTAGTCAGGAAGCATGACTAGCCCCCTCGCTCATGCCATTCAGTGACCAGAGCTTTCCAGTGACCAGAGCTTTCCATTTCTGTCAACACCAGATGCTACAGAATGAGGCCATTCAGTGACCAGAGCTTTATATTTCTGTCAACACCAGATGCTACAGAATGAGGCCATTCAGTGACCAGAGCTTTCCATTTCTGTCAACACCAGATGCTACAGAATGAGCAAGGAAAATGAATACTTATGTTGTGCACAGGCTCAGTCACAACCTCCATGACAAAAAAATAAGCTACCCCAAGTCATGTTGGTCCCCTATTCTGAATGAAATGCACAACAACTAGAGCGCTGTTTTCTCATAGGATGAGGATGCTACAAAGCTCCCGGTAACTTCAGATGGTTTCACATCATAAGGAATGGGGTAAAGAGGTGTCGGTAGATCTCCAGGACTTTGTCATAGATAAAGATATCAGACACTGTGAAAATCGATCAGTCAAGTACCTTAAGCATTTTATTACACTGACCATCATTAGGAGACACTTTTGGTAGTGCAATATGATTTTAGATTGTGTCAGTTAAATTGTGTTTTATTCTGGCTTTTGTATTATTTCATTTATAAAGACATAGAAAGGAACATTTTACAGCATCACAGAAGATACTCCTGATGCAGCTGAACCGTATAATATCTTTGTGTGCAGTGCCAATACTAGGATAGCATGTAGGCTGTCTATTGGGTAGGGAAACAGTGAGACTATGGGACAAAAGTCTGATGTGAGGTTAGGTAAAGTTCTCAACCAAAAGTCATTTTGAAGACAATTACAGTCCTTTCATTTCCAATTCGTCTGTACAAGGAGAACAGATCAGTGGAGATATACTTTAGCAAATGCATACATTTGTCAGTCCATAGCATAAGTCTAAACTTTCTGTCAGGGGTGAGTTTCCTTGTTCTGCACATCAGGGTATTACAGTTTACCTTCCAATAAAGGTATTGCTAGGTGCCACAGTTCCATTGCCCAGTGTTGTTCAAGCCAGTTGGTATGGCCTTACTCTGTGCCTTACCATCACTGAGCATTGCTATATACACTACCATCACTAACCAGTCCTGGCCTAGTCAGTAAACTCAGCTTTGTTGTGTCAACTACCATCAATAACCAGTCCTGGCTCAGTCAGTAAACTCAGCATTGCTATGTGCACTACCATCACTAACAAGTCCTGACTCAATTAGTTAACACAGCATTGCTGTGTCTTGGTCCACTATTCAACTCAGCACTACTCTGTGCTATACCATCACTAAACCAGTTCTATCCCAATCAATAAACTCAGCACTACTCTGTGCTATACCATCACTAAACCAGTTCTGTCCCAATCAATAAACTCAGCACTACTCTGTGCTATACCATCACTAAACCAGTTCTGTCCCAATCAATAAACTCAGCATTGCTGTGTGCCATACTATCACCAACCAGTCCTGGCCCCCTCAGTAAACTCAATAATGTGTGTCCTGGTCCAGTAGTCAACTCATCATTATTCTGTATTATACCATAATTAACCAGTCCTTGTCCAATCAGTGAACTTAGCACTGCTGTGTGCCACACTATCACTGACCATCCCCTGGACCAGTCAGTGACCTCAGCACTGAGTGCCACACTATCACTGACCATCCCTGGACCAGTCAGTGACCTCAGCACTGCTGAGTGCCACACTATCACTGATCATCCCTGGACCAGTCAGTGACCTCAGCACTGCTGAGTGCCACACTATCACTGACCATTCCTGGACCAGTCAGTGACTTCAGCACTGCTGAGTGCCACACTATCACTAGCCAGTTCTGGCCCAACTAGACAACTCAGCATAACAGTCTATCAGAACATCACTCAGTGGTCTTTCCCCACAAGTCAGCTCAGCACTATGATGTGCTAATTCTACTTCTAATAGATAAGTAAGTGAACTGGGGACTACTGTGTGCCATATCATTACCTGGGCCAGTAAATCAATATTATATTGCTGTGTGCCACATTATTTCTAACCAACATCGGTGCAGTAAGGCAGGTCACTAAACTTTCCCATAGGCATACAATACTATATAGGAATGTAATAATAGCCACGCTATGTAAATGAGTTTTCACACAGGTAACTCAGTGTTACATACAAAGATTCATATACACTGATGGACTAAAGTCTTTATTAGTCTGACAGGTAGTGCAGAGGACTAAAGCGGTGACTTATTAAGGAGCTGCTTCCTCTTCCAAAGATATAGGGTTTGAACCTTTTGACATTTAGTTGCTCATTTTGTGACCTTGAGCAAGTCATTTAAACAGGCAGTGCTTTGTAGCAGTTTTAGAATTTGGGCTAGGCTCATTAATGGTTTCCTAGACTGTATGCCTAGTAATTAGCTATAACTCAATGAATCTAGTTCCATAAAATTCCTTAAAAAGAACAAAAATCCTCAAAATAGTTATTCACTAAAGATTTAGAAATCTCAGGTGAAGTGGATTTTTGACTAGAAATATACTGATGCTATTGCTCAGCTTCCATTGTCTAAATGTGTGACTCTGAGCAAGTCAGTTAACTAGACAGCACTCCCGGGCTGAGTCTGAAAATGGGCCATCAAGATCAGTGCTCAACCCAGGAAAGCAAATATAAATAAATAAGAATCATAAAAATACAAATATTCCTGTTCTTACCATCAGAAATATAAAAAAAAAGCTTTATGCCATTTGTCATAAACATGGTCTCTATCACTGATCATTATATTAGATAAGGTTAACTTTATATAACTAGTGCTGATGAAGAGCCCAACTAGAATGGCTTTAAGCGACGATGACTGCAGTATGTTTGTGGTCTCAGAGCTTGGTTATCCAGGGTTCAACCCTGACCTCTGGGAACTTGGCAGTTATGATGTCCTCTCCTCTCTGTGATGGTTTTCTAAGTGCAATCTACCATCTTCCCATCTGCTAAGAAATACTGGATAACTGGCTACATTGCATCACAGAAGATGCACTTCGACAAGTGGCCTTGGTCACCAATAAGAAGGATCTAATAATGACCAGCTTGTTTTAGTACTTAGAATTCATGGTTTTAGGTAGCACTAACCTTTTTGCAATGACCATGAGAGAACATAAAACATTTAAAACAACTACAATCTATAAAATGCTTGTAATACAGCTCTTTAACAGATCTGGGACATGACGAAGACATCCAATTAAAAAAATATCTTTCCTGAAATAGCAGTCTGATAATGAGCTTCTTGTTCAGTTTTACTCTTAGTAAAGAAGAAAATGTTCCATATTATAGACAATACATTTTCAGTCATTATACAGTGGGGATATAGAACTACAGGAAACACTGCCTGCTTCAGCATGGATAGCTAGGTTCAGGGCTCAGTACCGCAGGATGAACATTTGCAGCTTTGTACTGATCTGTAAGATGACAGTTGTTCTTTACATAACATAAAATGGGGCTAGGATACAATATCATACAATACAATGAGTTTGGTCAAAAAATCTGTGCATGCTGAAAAAAATAATATAAAAATCAGGTAAAAACAATGCACTACCTGACATTTTTTCTTGTTACCTTATCGATACAGAGATAATCATTTAAATAACATGGTACATACCTTATATTTATGCATTTAAATTGCCACATGATGTTATGAGTGAGTCCCAGATATTTAAAAGTGCTTATTCAGTCAATGGTTTAAAACCTGCTAAATAACAGGAGGTGTACAGGAAAGGACATGCTTTACTTTTTAAAGAATTAGTTTGTATATTATTATCAGAGCTCATTTCTGAAGATTTCAAAAATTATGTTGCAAGATATTTTAAATAACCATACTATCCTTACCAGAAGAAAGCAAAACATTTCCTCAGCTAACAAATAAATAAAGAAATAGTTTATAAGCTTTACAGTGTTGAGATGTATTTCAGTTACATGCTGTTTCAGCAAATCTTTAAAAAAAATATATTTTTAAATGAGGGTATCCATCAAGAAGGCTTCACCTGTCGTATGTAATGTAAAAGTTGTTAGGATTATCAGAGTAGTAGAGAAAAACTGGACAATCTGCATATTTATTTATATAGCAATGAGAGATGTAGTAATTGGTTCTCTGACATAGTAGGTGAAAACTAAAATAGAGCACCAAAGGATAGAAAAGCTAGTAGTAGAAACAGCGTGGACGCGTAAATATGGGGATGACTATTTTGGTATATTGGCAGGCTAGCAGGACATTACTGCCCATGTCTGAAATATTTGTTTACGTGTACGTAATGATGTATCATGCAGTGCTGAGATGGAAAAAAAGAGGTTATCGACTTCTACCTAAAGTTGGTACACCTGTGATTACATATTAAAGACATGTCTTATCCTTCAACCAACTTATAGTAACCCATTCTATCATGTCAAAACCTCCGAAGTGTATAGCTTCCACAGCAGAAAAAACAAACTTGTAAACGGATTGCTGTAGATAAAGCTGGTACTCAGAAAAACCTCCAGGCAGTCGAGTGAACAGTTCACTTTTATTGATATACCACACAAAAATATATTAACGCTCTTCCACATAAAATACTCGCGTTTTCGTCTCACAAATGTGGGACTTCATCAGATCTAAGGTAGTTGTGCAATTAAACATTTAAATAGGTAAATATCCCATTAATTAAAAACAATGTACCAATGACACTCAATTTCCACATTTTAAAATGCCCTATCAGCTTCAATATCTCATGAATATTCATGAGTGTCTAAATTAATTATTAAGCATCTCAGTGGTAAACACTGACGCTTATTCCAAAGGACATACATTCCTATATGTTCTTCACTCTCGCTGTTATGCCATACGCTCGATGCGAATTTGTCTCAATGTTAGGCTTCCATCTGCCATTACATATAAATATTGTTAGTGGACTTAAGGTCATGCAGTGTATTGACATTACGTACTTGTAAGGAATTTTTAATTCGTAAGATCCTTGACCACTTCTAAATATGAAGGAAAATCAATGTTGCCTGTGCCACTTCTGATTAATGTAAAAAGTTAAAAATGCTTAAAAACATAGCTGTATGTACAAATATAAACAATCAAATATGTAAATGTATAGATAAATATATAAATAAATATATAAATATGTATAAATATAAAGTGCATAAAGTGTGTTTAAAACCAAACTAGTGACAAAATGAATATTACATACCTTGCAGATGTTAAATTTATAGGGACTTAATAAATATATCTAATAGATTTCTTAAGATCTTTGTTATTATTTTATATGAGATTGTGAGTGATATTCCAAACTGTAATAAAAAAGTTTTATTTTTATTTTTATTTAAAAATATTAATATATATTCATTTAATTCTTCCATGGTCTACTGCCCCCTAGTGTTAAAATCTGGAATTCAATTGTTTAAATTCTATTTGCTTTTAGTCTTAATATAGCTCCTATGGATATGTAGTCATTTAATCCTGGACTTTTGCTAGCATCTAAATGTACCTGCCACCAAAGCTCCCTACTTTCTAATGTGTCTTCCCATGGGGATGACTATTTTGGTATATTGGCAGGCTAGCAGGACATTACTGCCCATGTCTGAAATATTTGTTTACGTGTACGTAATGATGTATCATGCAGTGCTGAGATGGAAAAAAAGAGGTTATCGACTTCTACCTAAAGTTGGTACACCTGTGATTACATATTAAAGACATGTCTTATCCTTCAACCAACTTATAGTAACCCATTCTATCATGTACCAACCTGATAAGCATAGCCAGCCTTAGGCATAGGCAATCTAGGTGGTCGCTTAGGGCGCCACTCTAGTAGGGGTGTTTGTTCAGTATTTATTTGGTGTAGGTAGACCAGGATGGGGGCACCGGGTGGTGTGGTGGGAGGTGCCTTGAAGTCCTTTTGCCTAGGGCACCAGTTGACCTAAGGCATCTCCTGCTGATGTGTCCAGGCCTCCAAACCTTAGTACAAACCCACACTAATAATAGACCACTAAGATCCTCTAACAAACTTCTGCTAAGTCACTAAATCATCACTAAGTTTGGAGACCCTTTATTCAAATCAAATCTCAAAAAAATGGAACTCTATAATTCTCACAACAGAAACCCCCCACCTCATTCAAAAATCTACTTAACACACACCTAAATGACAAGCAGACATGCTCCTGCACATCCCCAGGTGAATATGAGTATCATTTCACCATCCCTGAACTCTTTCCATCTCTGCTCTTTCCTCTTCACCTCATCCACAGCCCTAATTGTTAATGTCATGGACTCTCTTAATACTCATAACCAAATTTTTCAAACTGTACAATTACGTTTGTAGTATCCTATCGCTGTCCTAAATTTCTGAACTATGACCTGATTATTTTTTGTTAATCTGGTAGTTTCTTAATAGTTTCAGTTCTACGAGTTTTTTTGTCTCATTTGAATATACTGTGACTAATGTAACTACTGCATATTAGTTGTACTACTATAAGTTTTTTGTTCTTGTAAAATTGTAAACAATTTATAACCATCACTGATATATACAATGTTGGTTTGTGTATATAACATTGTATTGTATTTCTCTTATATGTGGAACTATTCTCCACGGGCCTGCACTGAAAAGGGGCTACTAAGCCCAGTCAGAATACCCTGGTAAACAAATGTCAAATAAAAATAAATAAATGAAAGAGAATTTAACAGTGACCACAAGACTCAGGCTTGCGGCAACCATAGCATATACAAAGAGGTATAAGCAAAGGACAAGTTAGTGTTCTGCTCTGATACCCCAGCAGAAGGGATACTGTCAGTGCCAAGAAGCGACAACAGTCCCATTACCCGTATGGTATCAACTGCAGAAGTCAGACATATCAGAAGTAAAATGTTGGATCAAACTTGTGAAAAATGCCTGAGAGGAGAAAACATGGTACCACATTAAAACACCCATACTATCGAGCATGTAGTATAAGTGAAAAAGGGTCGGGGACCACAACCAGTCCACTTACTGGGCAAAAAAGTATATCTGAACTTCCTCAGTTATCACTCTTCGTCTGCTTGTGTGTGAATTAGTATTATTTTAATTAAATTAATTCAAGCTACTGTGTGTATAAAAGGAAACAGTTATACAAGAGATGCTATAAATATATACTTAAAATGCATGTGCGTATCCATGCGTGCGCGCACACACACACACACACACACACACACACACACACACACACACACACACACACACACACAGAGCCATTATGTGGAGAAGACTAGAAAAATGTGTAACCAGTACTTGATGATATAATTAGTTCTTCAGCCTAACAGACATGTTACCATAGACTGATTTCATAGAAAGTCGTTGGATATATAACATTTAAAATATCAATAAGATATTTCTTTTCATTCTTTATTGTTTAGAAGCTCCACTTCGGAGATGCACTCATAGACTGACACATTTTATATATATATATATATATATATATATATATATATATATATATATATATATATATACACACACACACACACATTTTATATATATATATATATATATATATATATATATATATATATATATATATATACACACACACACACACACACACACACACATTACATACATATGTGTGTGTGTGTGTGTGTGTGTGTGTGTGTGTGTGTGTGTGTGTGTGTGTGTGTGTGTGCATCTCATGTCTGAAAAGTTGGAATTTTCATTAAAGTGTAGTTTCATTTGTAATCTGACCCTGGGCTGCTTTCTGAAAAACTAAGAGTACCTGGCCAAGTCACCAATTTTCAAAGAAAAAATTAAATGATAGATGTTTTATAGAACAGAATACAAGTCCAAAAAATGGTACATGGTGTCCTTGGTATTGGAAAGACTCAGTAGTTGGAACTGTTTGCTCTGCTGACCCACAACAAAATGAAAGGACTGCTGCTCAAAATGTGTGAATAGAAAAGTTACAAAAAACACTAAATCAATGAAAACACCTTCTGGGTAAATGTTTAAATACTGAATGAATACAAATGGGCAAAATATATACATCATGCAGACTTGAGAATAGTTAGGTCCTCTGTAGCATGACCTACTAAAGTGTCATATAACTCTCTTCAGTATTCTAGAAGATTTTATTTTACTGGAAAAAGTGTGTTCATAAATTCAAAGCACATCACAACACTGTGCTAACAGTGTAACAGGTTGTGAAAGTAGAGTTAAACTGCTGAACAATCTGGCTTGTGCATAAATAATTAAATGAAGCTTTTGATGTGGCTGGAACGTTACCAACTTCAGAATTATGCTTAGTAGATGTGCCTCCGTATTTTCTACACCCCAGGGGATCAACTGTGTGAGCAGAATGGCAGGCTAAAGGTTAGTATATAGTTAGGTTTGCACTGCATTTTAATACACTCTTGTAGCAAGGAAAGATACACAAGTGCCCTGATCTGAGTCATCTTTTGCCTTATATCTTCAATAAACAGATGAACTACTACTGTAAGCTATCACTGTAACTTTCGTCTGCATTTCTGGTGACTTTTGCAGTTACTGCTATTGTTCTGTGTACAAACATCAGTGCTAAAAATATCTTAACCTATGTAGTTACAGCTCTTTGCATACAAGCATGCTATTTTCTATTTTAAGTCCCATATTTACACTATATCTTGATTTATCATTCTTTAAATGTCTTATCTGTACCTCTTGACTTTCCCTAAACTACTTTCATTGCTACAACAGAAACAAAAACCTGTTCTGATCTGTTAGATATGTTTGCAAGCTAATGAAAGAAACAAATCAAACATTTAATAAGGCATAGTGCACTGTTTTAGATACAGAGCTAGATGTTTAACATTGAAAATAACAACTCACAGCAACATTAATTATTCACGTTAGACAAAAATTATTCTCTTGTTAAAAAAAACTAAATAAAAGACTTGTAATAGTAGCTTAAAAAAATCACCATATTCAGATTCTGTCAGTAAGTAATATATTTTACACATCTCTTCAGAATAACTACCTGCTTTCTCTAGCTCCTTCCCTGTGGTATTCATATAAGACACTTTCAGTTCGCAGACCAATCGAGTACAGTGCTGACGACTTATATGTAGCGTTAGATATATTTGGGTATGATTTTCATACTCTGGTATTTCTCTCTCGCCTCTAAATATATATGTCTGTGTTAATGTATACATAATATATATGCACATATACATACAGATACACACACACACACACACACACACACACACACACACACACACACACACACACACACACACACACACACACACACACACACACACACACACACACACACACACACACATTATTAACAGTGTCAGTGTCAGTTGGTGGTATGATACACAGACCCTTTTCATCCATGACTCAGCCACATAAGGCAGCTACAATTTCATTAAATGGAATATTAACAAGGTTTGTCTTCTTAAGATCCCCACAGATCAATAGCCTAGTACGTACCTATGAACAACACTTGGAAGTATACAATGTTTAAAAATTAACCGAACCTATAAACAATAAATGAAGCAATACGTGAAAAAGGATAAGCAAACACGAATATACTTTACCTAATACATAAATACAATAGCCACCATATGTGTCAGTGTCTAGTTTGGCAATCGATACAAGTAAATGAACCTGTCTGTCTCAAATCAACAATAAAACAATCAGATGTTAAAAGATAAGCATGTGATATAAAACAACTTTACAAATGAATCACTTATTGGAGTCTTGGGTTATATGACTTTATAATGTTTATCACCGAAACATACTGCCTGCGATACTGCTTGGGGATTATACTGCCAATATTTTCAACAAAAGGAAAAAAGTGGTACAATGTTAATATTCATTCCTTATATATTAACAATGTTGTTGTGTCTTTCGGCTTTTCCCGGTTAAGGGTCGCCACAGCGGAACTCCGGTCCGCTAATGATTAGCAGTAGATTTTTACGTGCAGAGTTGCCAGCCCTGACGCACAACGTACGCCCATTCACACATGTCTCCACACAGAAGAGGCTCTAGCTGAGAATCGAACAAAACAACGTCTTACTGTGAGGTGACAATGCTACCGCAGCACCACTACCGCAGTGTATATTACCCTATTGTTAATTCCTTATATATTAACAATATGGTAATGAAATTTCAAGGTTGTTTTAGTATAATAAATATGCTGCTCTGTGTTTTTCTGCTAACCCTGTATCAAAACAGTAGCATTTGTTAGTCAGATGGCACAATATATATTTTTTTTTATTTACTGAAATTGTCAAGTTTTCTGATATTCCTTGTTAAGGTATTCCAAGCTGCTAGTGTTGTTTTTGCATTATGGCTGCAGGAGAAAAGAATGCATTAAAGGTAGGTCTCCTTAAAGTGATTGCATAGTTTGTGATCAGAGTGGATACAGGCTTCCATTTATTTTGACTGAAAAAGGTCCTTAGAGGACCAGCTCACTTAACCAGTTCAATACTGCACTTGTTACCTAACTATTAAAGTTTTAGGGACAATCTCACATGTAATACACTTTAATGACCACTAGAGGGCAGAGATGAGCTGAATTTAGCAAGTGAGCACACTGCCCCCACCAACACACACACACACTTCCACCTTCAATTGCACCAGACCATGAGTCCCTACATCCTGCCACAGAAGCACAAATACTGGCTATGCCTTGAGAAATTAATATTTTTTTTCAATCAGTAATGTAGATAATGAGTGTCAGTCATGTTTGTGGTTCAAGTGTTGCATGTCCTTTTAGACACACAAAATTAAGCCTAATTGTAGTTAAGTCCCCTACAGTCTTCACTCCTAAACACTCCTAAAATGACAAAATTCTACAAATAATATCTTAATAGTGCAACACGGACTAGTTAGATAGCATGTACAACCAAAGTGAAGAGACTGAAGCAGGTATGACCTACATCCCTCAATACCTCTGGCTACCAGCCGCAAGTATATGTGTCCTGCTAGAAACCTACACATATTTTGCACTAGGCTTGTTGCTTTCCAAAAAGTATTGTGCAGGTCAATAGGGAATTAGACTGTACTTCAGTCTTTTTGAGTGCATACTATAAACTGATTTTCCAAACTGTAGTATATTGGAATTATATTTCTTGCTAAATAACTACATCAGGAAGCTGCAAGACTGAGGTAACATGACAACTCACAAAACACACACACACACAATGAGAAGATATCCTTGCAATACAACAGCAGGAGCAATACAAAATAAAGCAAACTCTATACGTTTTATTTTCAGTAGTAATAATGAACAATAACAGATTTAACTTCATAAGTGTTTAGTGAAGGCAGTGTGATTTATAGCAATCCATGTTCTGTCCTGGTTAACAAACAGTTTAATAAAATCTGCATCTTCTCCTGATTCTAGAGCAATGCCTAGAAGATTGTTGTAAATCCAGATTATCAACTGTTTATTGAAGAGTTTTACTATGCATATTTGTCAATTTTCACTGAAGGGGTCACTTCTAATAAAAGATGATAGCTTCATTTGTGAATAAACACTCGATTTACTGAGTTACTTCAAGTTACTATGTATGTATGAAAAATGCTATAATACATCTACAAGTAAACACACACACACACACACACACACACACACACACACACACACACACACACACGTGAAAACGTGTGTGTACATGTGCATGACTGCATTAACTATATGTATTATAACCCTGGGTATGCAATGATGTGTGTGTGTGTGTGTGTGTGTGTGTGTGTGTGTGTGCATTCATGTGATCTTATGTTTCCATAAGTGTGTGTGAAGAGGGGATATACGTGTGTGCGCGTGCATTTGTCTGTGTATATTAAAACCATATGGTATGCAGTGGTGTGTGTGTGTGTGTGTTTGTAAGACAATATAATTTTTATTTATATATTTGCAAAAAGTAGATGTGTGTGTGTGTATGTCTGTGTCTGCTGTGCATATCTGTAAATTTGTGTGTATATATATGCACTTGTGTCTGTATTATAAACATATGGTGTGCAATGTGTGTGTGTGTGTGTGTGTGTGTGTGTGTTTGTTTGTATGAAGAGTATATGTATGTATGGTTTGTGTGTGTGAGTATGTTTATGTGTGTGTGTGTGTGTGTGTGTGTGTGTGTGTGTGTGTGTGTGCAGGGTCTATATTATCGGATCGATACTTTCAAACCCCGAATACCATATGGCCGACACCATATGTTCGAAGTTTGAAAATTTCGAATCCTAAGGGTTGTATGCCGGGGGGCAAGCCCCCCTGCACCTCCCACACCCCCGCTACTTAAATATACCAACTCCGAGATCGCACTACATTGAAGTAAAGAGAAGAATTCCCTATGGCGATCTCCATTCACACTTGCGAAGTTTTCAATATTCGAACATTTGGTATCGCCCAAATGGTGTTTGAATATTGCAATCTTCACTATGCTAATATAGACCCGTGTGTACATGAGAGTGAGAGAGTGGATGTCTAGGGGACACAGGAACAGCAGACAAAGGTGATAAATGTGCAAGGGGCACCTACTTGAAAAAGAAGGGTGCTCTGTTTGGGGGGTGTAAAATGGAGGGAAAAGCATCAATAATCATTAGCGCAAACATAGTAATAACGGTACTTTACAGTGAACCAGTGCACCACTTGCTTGCACATCTGCATCTGTTAAGTAAAGTGGTCCAGACTACTCTGTCCTTAGTTATCTCCCATGAAGGAGAGGTGACAAGGACAAAGCCTCAGACATAGTAAAAGTATATGTAGACTGAACTTCAGCAGAATGTCTGGAGAGTAATGACAATTTAGTACTTCCTGATTTATTACACAAATTATATAGTATGATTTATAATTGAATAGACTTCCCAGCACTTAGCAGGTACAGTTCATCAGATTTTATGTCAAGATTACAATATAATGGTCATCTAAAGCTACATTCCAGACATCCAAAATTGAAATTTCCTCTTGTCCCGTTACCGCTTTACCCTAAAGTCAGGAATGTGTACACCATCAGATTACTGTACATCAAGATGTCCAGCAGTGTGGTGGTAGATATTACTATTTCAAATGAAAAAAAAAAGGTGTATCCATGAAATTAAAGTACTCAGGAGATAAACATACTAAATAAATATTTGCCACTCCTTTCCCTATTCTGGTTATTCAGACTGACAGTATCCCACCCACCTTTACACATTTCTACACAGTGTTTTATACCTCATCTGTCACATGTTTGGAGCATGATCCCTGTTTGCTGACACCACATAGTACTATTACCCTAAAAACATAGCCCTTTCTATCCATGATGCCAGGGTGCCCACACTCCCTGGAGATTCCTATGGAAATACATGTTCAGCTATGGCATGCTCCTCTTCTTTCAACATGCATGTTTGCAACTTCTTGCTGTTAATTTAAGAAAAGTGAACAGCAACCCATTTTTTTCTTATCGCATTAAGTTTTGTCAATAAATGGAAGCGTATTCTGTGTCATTTAGGAAGCACATCTGCATCATTCTCTTTGGATCTTAGTTATGTGTCTGCTGACAGTCTCAGACATGACACACGTTTGGTAAAAGGACTCTCTTCCTGCAGTATACAAAGTAGCTAGCATTGTAACTCTTTCTTTGCTCTATAAAGCTATAATTTAAAACAAATATTTTTCTTTCTTAATCTGACTATTGTTCATATCCAGATTGTAGCATTATGCCTCATGACAATGTGGTTGTAAATAAATGAAAAAGTTCTTTGGAATATCTGACTTTCTGGAAAAAGTTACAGAGAATTATGATTCAGAGTCATGTGTATAACCAATAAAGATAACCTCTGCATCGGGAACAAATACATGACTGTTGCCCCAGCTTCCAGACAAAGGCCTATGCAAGAGTCCTGTTTTACTACCAATACTGCAAACTGTTTTCTAAATTCTCCATTTAAGTTCTCAGTGGACAATAAAGTAACAGTGTAAAATATGATAAAACATGGAACATACAAATCATCTCATAAAGACACACTGGTATCACATTAGGTATGTGTGAACCAACTCAAACGAGACTACTGGATTAGTAGTGAAAGTGGACAGTGCCCTCTTAGAGAGGTTTTCAGAAATCACAAGAGGAAGTTAGTCCATTTTCATGAAACAGTGGCTTCAATATATATTTCTTGATTTGAGTTTCTGTATAAAAGAACATATTGCTAAAATAAAGTTACTGCTTTGTAAAGCAAACTCCTTGTAAGCTGACTTCAGCACTAGTGAACTGTACCATGGCTGCAGTAACTCCTCAGAAGTAACTGCAACCTTAGCAAAGTATCAAGAAAACCACAGTATATAAACTACCCTCCCAGTAAGTGCACTAAAACTCGTAACCACATAAACCATGTTTTCAAATACTCAGTAAAGGGGAGATAGAGTAAAAGTGTAGCATGCCACGCTATTCTTGTTTGCAGTAACACTAAGTGGAGTAAAACAGAATTCCTGCAGAATGCATTCTGGTCATAAAGCAAAAGAGAAAAATACAGCTGCAATATACACTTTAAAATTCCCTTCTGCTGATAGACAGTCCTGTAATAAACAGACACCAGATTAAATCTATGGCAGTCCAAATGTAAACCTTCTCAGAAGAAGGTGAGGTGTGACACAAACACCTTCTTACCGTTAAAGCTTGTCAGGTTGTCGAAATCTGAAAAACTTGCATTGAAGCTGGAGAAGTTGGAAGGAAGATTAAAATACAGTTCTGTGGATGTTGTGTTTTCACCTGGGATAGAGTCAGCAAAAAGGTTCATTTGCAAGAGAGTCTTCAGCAAGTATCGTAGCATCTTGGCCCAGAAGGTATACTGGCATGCAAACCCAACAACTTCAAGTGTGAAGGAATGTCACGGCATTTGGTGCAAGTGTGAACAGCTTCCACTGACAATTCCAGGAATAGCTTGACTCTGCTGTGGCTGCTGGTTCACTCCTGTACAAGCATGCAAGGCTTTTCAGGTTAGCTCACAAATGATGCTCTTTCTTCCCACTTTCCCCTCCCATCCTCTCTCTCTCTTTACTTCCTCTGCCTCTGTGATGATGCCCCAGGAGAACACAGGGGAGGCAGAAACCAGGTGCTACCACCAATAAATGTTTAATTATTGGATTAATAGCACTCCCTTGAGGCAGACTAGAAATACACATACACACGCGCGCAGTCTTTCCCTCCCTCAGTCAGATTTGCAGCCTGTCTCCTGATAACCTAGTCGTGAGAATACGGAGTTTTGACTCAGACCTGCCACCTATTTTTCTTTTTCTTCTTCTCACTCTTTACTTTTTCTTTATCTCCTGTAGTGTAAATTACACTTTAATGAGTCTGGAAAAACAGTAAGCAGTCTGTGCACAGGATTAAAATGAGGAAAAAAAGCTCCATCCAATATCCAATTCGAACAGTTTATCTTCTGAAATGAGACAGAAAAGCAGGTTTGCCTGCACTCATTCAGATAGTACAATTATACCCTGAGTGCTGATGTATGAGCACCCCTCCCCCAACCTCCCCTGTCCTCAGCTCTACGTTGGAAAGTGGCCGGGATGCTAATTTAGCTGTAGAATTAGATGAAACTGCTGCTAGAGATGGATCCCATTAGCGTTTGCTTAGCTTTGCAATTCATGAAGTGGAGCTCAGCTTCAAAATCACTTTTTTGTTGAAAATGTTAGTCTTTCCAGCTGCAGGGACAGCAAAAGCAAATGCAAAGTTATAACTATAATCAGTTACTGCAGCTGGAACAAACAGAATGTTAGCAAATGACACCTTTCTTCTTACATTTGGATACATGATTCTTACTTACAAACACGTTTACTGCAGGAAGTATACAATGAATAACACCACAATATTGATCATTTTGCATTTACAGAATGTGAGAGAGGAAGGAAGGAAGTCTGGTCAGAGAATATCAACACTTAGGATGACTAGAATATACTGACTGAAAATCAACCACCTCTGGAGGTGGGAACCATCTGATCAGCAGGTTACTAAAGGGTAATACTTGTGTTCATTTCAAGGCAGCATGTTGCAGTGTATTCATTAAGGTCCATGCTGACTGTATATATAGAGTCGTAGGCTTGGATACTGCTCATTGTCAGATGAAGACAAGATGACCTCAGGCAGTTAGTTATTTCTTTCTGTTACCTAGGTAAACCCACTAGACAGACACACAATGCATGGACAAAATGTGAGCAGTAAAACTCAGGAAATCTGCATTTCAAGTAGCTTTTTTAAAAATTAAGTCTCAGCTTTGTACCCTAATACACATTTTTTTAAAATTCTGAGCTATTTTAATAGCTTAGTAATAAAGGCAGCCAGAACAGCAATCCTGAGAGCCAAAGTTTACATCCTACCTGCAGCTTATACACTTCTTTAATGCTGCGTTCCTGCACCGTATTTATTTATTTTAATTTGCTGACCAGGTGAGCTGTTACTAACTTTTCAGCCACTGCCTGGGCCATATGGTAAGTACAAGACATCTAGGGATATATGATACAACATAGGACAGAATGCAGTACATACAAATGACAGAAGCACATATTTACATAGAAATATAATATACACAATGACAATTTATTTATTTATTTGACATTTGTTAACTGGGATAGTCCAGCTAAGCAAAAGCTCTTTTTCAGTGGAGGCCTGGGGAGAAAAGCTCCACAGTACAAGCAAGAAAATTTACAAAACTGAAGATGAATACAATGAAAAATTTACAATAAAACAGTTAAGCAAATGTAGATAAAGCTCCATAGTACAATACAGTAAGAGGCATTATAACATTGAAGAAAAAACATAGCAAAGAAACATTTGAATGAATTTACATAACACATTGGGTTATCTTCAGAGGGTAATTGTACAATACAGAGCAGTTAAGTGAGTTATGGTAGTATGGAAGAGCGGAATAGAGAGGATAGTGACAGAGAAATAAGCGGGTTCATGTGGGATGATTACAGAGGCAAATCCATGTGCTAGTAAGGTACCTTTTGAGAGTTTTCTTGAATTTGTGGATGTAGGAAATGTTTCTAAGGTTCATGGGGAGATTGTTCCATGCAAGAGCAGGGAAGTAGCTGTAAAGATTCTGTCCAATAGATTTTTTAGGTTTGTGAATTTGTAAGAGACCTTGGTCAGAGCTTCTGAGGGATCGAGGGGGCTTATAGAGGGAGGCAAGGGAGAAAATGCTAGGACAAGAGGAGGGCTTAGTCAAAATAGTACAGATAATGAGAAGTTGAGTAAATAAGAGTTAGTTAGGAAAGTCTAGCCACCTGAGTGTCTGGAGAGCATGACAGTGGTGTGATCTTGAGGGCAGATTGGCTGCAAATCTAGCAACTTTGTTGTAGGTGGTTTCAAGTTTGGAAAGCCAAGGCACTTCTATGGGCTAGGCTTGTAAAGGCTCCAGGGCCATTAGCCTAATACACACCTAGGACATATGAAAGTAGTGAAGACTGTGCATTGGTTAAGATCTGAAAGCTGTAAAAGAGGTTGGGGAGAAGATAAGTTTGAGCTAGTGAGATCCTGGAGTTTGGGTGTGAGGAACCTTTTGTTTCTATAGAGCAAACCAAGCTTTTGATGGGTGTTCTTGATGCAGTTAAGTACATGAAGGTCAAATTTTAGTTGGTCATCCACTATTACTCAAACTGTTTAGTGTGTGATTCAGCTGTGATCATAGTGTTGTTGAGGGAAGAGATGGTGAATGAGGATTTAAGATGGTAAAGAGATTTTGGGAGGAAGAGAAGACGTTTTGTCTTTTTAGGGTTTAGTATGAGTTGGTTGTTAGCAAGCCATGTTTCAGTGAGGTTGAAAGATGTTTGTGTCAGGTTAGTACGTCAGTAGGACTGTCAGCAATAGAAATGATGGTGGAGTCATCAGCGTACTGTATGAAGGAAGACTGAGGACAGGATGTGTGAAGTTAGTTAGTAAAAATGTTAAAAAGGAGGGGCCCAAAATAGAGCCTTGAGGGATGTCAATTTTGATGGGGAGAAAAGGAGAAAGAGCAGAGAGCCATTTTACAGATTGCAGTCTGTCTGTGAGGTTGCTACTGAACCAGGAGGGAGTTGCTGAGAAGAGGTTGAGATGGGATAGTTTGGAGAGGAGGATGGGGTGAGAGACCGTGTCAAAGGCTTTGGAGAGATCTAAAAAGATGCAGGACACTAGTTTATAATTGTCTCTCGCTAGGGAGATGGAGTTAGAAAAGGAAACAAGTGCAGTTGTGGTGCTGTGGTGAGGGCAGAAGCCATGTTGAGTAGGGGTAATTAAGTTTTCACGTGTAAGATAAGCTGAGATTTGTTTATAAACACAGTGCTCAAGAACTTTAGAGAGGGGAGAGAGTATGGCAATAGGTCGATAACTAGAGAGCTCAACAGAATTTCCACCTTTGTGAATTGGTATAGTGTGGAATTTTTTCCAGAGGACAGGAACAGTGGATTCACTAACTGAGCGGTTTATGAGGATGGAGACAGGATATGCTATGGAGACAGCAGCAGCTTTTAGGAAGAGAGGCGGCAGGTTGTCAGCTGTAGGGGCACCTGGTTTAATTTTGATAAGAAGTTTTTTGATGTAGCTGGTTGGAATGGGTTTTAGTGAGAAAAAACTGTTTTGCAGTTGGGGGTGGTAGGGGGTGTGGGGCTGGTTGGGTGGACAGTTTGCATAAGTTTGCTGATGGGATCTATGAAGTATGAATTGAAAATTGAAGCAGTTTCAAGGGGTGTGCTATTGAGGCAGGGGTTGGGAGATGAAGGATTTCCTGGGTAGAGAATTTTGTTGACAGCATTCCAAAATGTTTTAGGGTTCCTGGGTTCAGTATCTTGAGGTGAGAGATAGTAGTTCTTTTTGTCAGAGTTTATGTGTTTTTTGGATAAATTTCAGAGTTCCCTATATTGTTGGTAGTGTGTGGGAGATTTGGTCTTAGTCCAGAGTTTCCAGGTGCAATCTCCGTTATGGATAAGAGACAGAGTATTTATTTATTTATTTGACATTTGTTAATGAGTAGAGTTGGAGAGCCAAGGGGAGCACCATGATTTGACTCTGACAGTTCTGGGAGGGGCAAGGGAGTTCAGAATGTTTAGGAAGATGGAGTTGAATTGAAGGGCAGCTTCATCTAGAGGTAGGGAAGAGAGGAAAGACCAGTCAATAGCAGAGAGAGAATTATTGAATGTATCCGGGTTGAAGTTGGTTAGCATTCAGCACAATAATAGAAAGAGAAGTCTTGTTGATAGGAGAAATGGTTAAGAAGTAGAAAAACAGGTCAGGCAAGAAGAGGTAAGAAAAATAATATATAAAATGCAGGTAAAAGACTGAAGTGCTAATTTACATTTCAGTACAATACACAGGGAGTAAAGTTGGAACCAGAGCCTTACAAAGGAGGAAGAAGCTTAGCTATCAAAGATTAAGGTGCAGCTATGTCTTTTACAGGGTCATAGTGGTTCCAATCATGCTTTTTACAGGGCTGTAGTAGAAATGATCATGCCACTTACAGGGTTATAGAAGTACACATCATGTTATTTATAGGGAATTAGTAGAAATGAAGATGTCACTTCCAGGTTTATAGTACTACATTCGTATTGTGTTATTTACAGAGTTGTAGTATTAATCATCATGTTACATTCAGGGTTATAGTATGCAAATCATAATATTTACAGTGCAGTAGCAGAAATGGCGATGTTACATGGTTATAGCAGTACAAATCCTGTTATTTATAGAGCTGTGGTACAAATGATCATGTTAATTAGAGGGTTATAATAATACATGCATAGTGTTATAGTATTAATACATGCATACATACACATTATATTATTTTCACAGCTGTAGTTGTAATGATCATGTTACTTATAGGGTTATAGCAGAAATGATTGCGTTACTTACAGGGTTACAGTTGTACAGATCATGTTATTTGCAGAGCTGTAGTAAAATTATCATGTTACTTACAAGTACAAATCATGCTATTTACTCGGCTGTAGTAATAACGATCATGTTACATACAGCGTTGTAGTATTACATGCATACATCCATACATATTCTCTTACATTCACAGCTGTAGTTGCAGTGGTCATGTTACTTATAGGGTTATAACAGAAATTATTGCGTTACTTACAGGGTTATAGTAGTACAGATCATATTATTTACAGAGCTGTAGCAGTAATGATTGTGTTACTTTCAGGTTATTAGTAGGTTATTAGGTTTGTATTGCATTATTCAGTCTGATGAAGTCTTGGATTGAGAGACGAAAGTGCTTACTGTTTAATGTGTGTGTATTAAACTTGTTTGGTTTTATTTTACTTTCCAGCTTTTCTTTGTGTTATTTAGTTAGTTTGGTTTAACAGTTTTTTGAATTTACCTACAGGTTTATAGTAGTATGACCATGTCATTTCCAAGCTGTAGTAGAAATTATTGTATTACATATAGGGTTATAGTAGTATTACATTAATATGATGATATTTTCCAGATTGTAACAGAAATAAAGAAGTTATTTACAGATATACTAATATATGTATATTTTATTATTCCCAGGATCATGTTATTCATAGGGATCTAGAAGAAATTATCATGTTTTTTACAGGGTTATAGTTGTTGAGATGATGTTATTTACAAGGCTAGAGTAGAAGTGATCCTATTACGTATAGGCTTATAGTAGTATATACGCGTCTATATTACATAAGCGAACTTTTAAAAGTTTGAATGTCATATGGTCGACACCATATGATTGAACTTTTAAAAGTTTAAAAATGTAATAAAAAAAATAAACCAAAGAAAAAAATCTACCTGAATGGATTAAGCCGGGGGGCAAGCCCCCTCCACCCCCCATGTGGGGGGCAAGTCCCCAAACCCCCCGCTCTTTAAATATACCAACTCAGAGATCGCACTTGTGACTTTCGGCTTTTCCCGGTTAGGGGTCGCCACAGTGGAACTCCACTCAGAGATCGCACTACAGTGCAGAAAAGGGAAATCTTCCCATTCTGCACTGTACAGAGATCTCCATTGAAACGTTTCCTACTTTTAAAAGTTCGATCATGTGGTGTTGACCATATGACGCTTGAACTTTTAAGAGTTTGACAACGTGATATAGACCAGTATATACATACATACATACATATATGCATACATAAACAACATGTTATTTACAGTGATGTAATAGAAATGGTCTTCTTACTTACAGGATAATGGTATTACAAATCATGTTATTTACATGTATGTAGTAGAACTTATCTTGTTACTTACAGGGTTATAGTAGTACACATCATGTTATATATAAGGCTGCATTTATACTGTGTTATTTAAAGCACTGCAGTATTAATGATGTTATTTACAGGGTTATAGTATGCAAATCATAATGTTTACAGCTATGTAGTAGAAATGATAATGTTACTTACATGGTCATAATAGTACAAATCATGTTATTTATAGGGCTGTGGTAGAAATGAGCATGTTACTTACAGGGTTATGGTAGTACATTCATACTGTGTTATTTTCAGGGATGTAACAGAAAGAAAAGTTATGTACTGGGTTATAGTAATATATGCATATTATGCTATTTCTGTAGTGATAATGTTCATGTTACTTACAGGGTATAGTAACATACATTATGTTATTTACAGGTATGTAGTTGTAATGATCATGTTACTTACAGGCTTGTAGAAGTGCAAATGATGTTATTTACATGGCTGCAATAGTAATGATCAAGTGTCTTTCAGGGTTATAGTTGTTCAGATCATGTTATTTGCAGGGCTGTAGTAGCAAAGATGATGTTACTTAGAGGTTTACAGAGGTACAGATGATGTTTTTATAGGGTTGTAGTAGAAATGACCATGTTGCCTATAGGGTTATAATAGTAGAGATCATGTTATTTACAGGGCTATAGTGCTGCAAAAACGGAAATTTGCCACAAGTCTTTTATGCCATACTGAAAACAGCACGTGATTTTATATATGGAAGAAATAAGGGATAGAAACAGCATTACAACTCAGGATATCAAACATTTATTGGTAGACTTATCTCTTTTGCAGTACTATTCAGGTGAGGTTACATGTAGCTGTAAGTCAGCCTTCCTCATCCCTATTCATAAGGCCAAAGGCAAATAAGATTCAGCTGAAAACAACAGCCCAGTTAGCCTCCTATATATTATTTATAAACCACTGCATGTTATTCATTTTGGAAGAAAATATCTGAGACCTACATTCCAACATGTAATGAGCATGGATTTTCCCCTGAAGAAATCATCAGTTATTAATACTGATAATTCCTATGATTGTGCCATCAAGACACATGAATCAAAGCCCTCTAGACTGTAGTATAAATTGATATGTCAAAGGCCAATGACATTTTAAATCATAATATTCTCATGTAAAAATAGTAAGTACAATGCAAATAAATATAAATATAAACTGGATTAAAACTGGATCTCTGAAAGCTCTGTAAGAATAAAACATCAGTCTGTCACAAAGAGTCCATACTGCATCCATGTCTGTTTAATTTGTAGTCAATACATATGCCATTCCTTCATGAGATGTATACCAGTAAGCATCTTTACAGTCTACAACTTACGTTTGGTAGTGTACTCCATTTAGGCCAACATGCCCCTGCAAAACACTTCGCATGAGGTTAATGCCTGGGCTAACGAAAACAAAATGCAGTGGTTTCCCTCAGCTCGTCATGTGTAAAGTAGATGAGGATCCTATTGGTCAAGTTCATCTTCTCAGCACTGAGGTTCCCAACCGCTGTTTAGGACAGGAATTGACTATATATATATATATATATATCTATAAGGTCAAGGGTGTACGGAGCAAGAACCGCTTGCTTTATAAATAATCTTGCTGAGTTCCCTGCACAATGAACTCAGTGAATTGTGACTTTGCCTAGTTGACTGTCAGGAACTCATAATGCTGCAATGCAGGTTAGTATCACTAAAAATAAAGTTATGATTTAGGATGTATAATATGAAAGTTTGTCAGAATGCTTAGTTTACATCAGTGATACTACAAATATGCTAATGTCTATGTTAAATAACTGAAGATAATAAAACTTAAGCCAAAATCCTTGAATAGCATGGAATGGATGCATAAGCAAATACAAAACATGAACTTAATACATCAATTAAATATAAACATACAATGCTTTGTCAGGGGGCAAGCTCCTTATACTACTGTATGGGGACTGTGCACCCATACCACCTCAAAATATTTACCCTGGGATTCAAAAAGGTTACCTCAAATCGTCAACCTTAATACAAGCAGCCAACCTCTCTCAGTAACCATTTCCAATTCAGCAACCATCCTACCACAGTGATTTTCCATGAGCAGAAGAATCAATATGAAGGATGGGCCAGCCAGCCATGTTGTATGGTAATAAGTCAATCTAGAGGAGCAACTAATTCTAATTATCCATGTGCTCTCCCACAGAAATGTTTGCAGCTACCGATTTACTGTGCTCAGTGATTCAGAAACATGGCTCTCCATTGAATTTCCATGGTCAGCTGAGAAGTTTAATCCAGCCAAAAGGCAGCAGTCACTCTTTGAAGTCAATGAATGAAGCCATATTGCAGGTAAGTTACGACAAACCTTTGTCAAACCTGTACCAAACAATCACTAACCCTCCATAACCCACCCATTTCCAACAAATCTAAAGACTTCCTAACCTTGGAAAATCCTTGAAAAAATCATTTACAGTCAACGTATCACTTGTTTGGAAGCAGCATGGCTTTTGGGCAGTTAGAGGCAGCATGACATGTTCTCTCAACTGATGGCATCCTCACTAACACTGACAAAGGTAACCTCAATGGGACAATATTCATTTACCTTAACTCAGCCTTTGACATGGTTGACCACTCCATTCTATTATCCCAGTTACAAGATACCAGTGTAAGCTTTGACTCTACCCAGTGGTTCAAAGATTTCCTAACCAACTGAACTTTCACAGTTAAAACTGGGCCTACCTTATCAGATACAGCCTTCACTCTTTCAGGGGTTCCCTCAGAGATCAGTTCCTGCACCAATACTATTCTCGTTTCATAAATAAACTGCCCCCTGAACTGCCTCATCTACACCTCCTCCTTTACACTGATGACATTTTTATTTATAGATCCAAACCTTTTCACAACATTATCCAAAATCAACTTCAAGCTGACCTTCTACAACTAAACAGTTGGCTTTGTTCTAAAATAAACTACTTCTCAACCCTAAAAAGGGCCATGCTGTTTGGTACAAAGAAAAGACTACTAAAGCCACTAGCCCTGTCTATATTAAAGACCTCAACAACAATCTAACTGCAGCCATCATATTATTTAAATACATTGACATTTGGCTTGACTGGTCACTCAACTTCCAAGGCAACTTTCAAAAGTCAGATCCAAAGACAACTGCCTCTTGTTTTGGGCCCAAAAGATATCTCATTTCCTCTCACAACCTGTTACAGTAGCCTTAGGCAATGGTCTCCTGCTTGCACAATTAGAATATAGCGTACCTCTGTGCACAACTGCCTTACAAAACATGCTACTTATTACAGTCTCTTTGTAATCAAATCTGCATTTCATTTCCAGCTCTCTTCAGAGAGAACATCACTGCAACTTCTTGGAAAAGGTAAATAGGCTACCCATTCAAGGAAGAGACAGCCTCCCTTCTCCTCAGACTTCTACAACAGGACACGCCATACCCCCTTAACTATGAAACTAAGTAGATCCAACCAACACTTCAGTCTAACAATCCAATCCCCTAAAGGCCATACTCTGATAACTGCATGCACCAAACTTCATTCCACAGACTACATCTTCTCTGTTCTTGCCTCTAAACTGTGTCAGTCATTGCCACCTGATCTTACTGAAATCAGACACTACAAACAGTTCAAGTGGCATTTCAAACAAAAAATAACTGAACAATATAGATGTACATGTCAGAACAGGCCATGT
>NC_056741.1:1664192185-1664282185 GCF_019279795.1 Protopterus annectens | reverse complement strand
CTCCCCCACCACAAGTATTAACTTGTACAGCTTTAAACAATTCATTGCCAACCCTACAAGATTCAACAAAGATTTTACTAGCCACTCCACCTTAGAATGGATCCTCATATCTCACCCTACCAATTTCTCCTCCTCAGGTACACTCTTAGTCTCACTAAGTGACCATCTTCCAGCTTTTGGAATCAGAGCCACCACTCACCTTCCTAAGAAACACTCCACAAAAACACTTAGAAATACAACTGGACTTAGCCAACAAACACCCAACAATTTACTATTAAATATTAACTGGACACCCGTAAAAATCCTACAGCAATGGTGCCATACAATACTTCAACATCACCTTCCTGAAAATAATTGATAGTCTCGCCCTGGTAAGAACAAAAAAAAAAAAAAAAAACTAAAGAAAAAAAGAAAACAAAAAACCCATGGTTAACCATAAACTACAATGACCTCATGAAACAAAAGAGACACAGCATGGAATAATTGGAAACATAACAGAACCCAGCAAAATATCCAAGCCTTTAAAACACTACACAACAGAGTTACCAAACTAGTGAACAAATGTAAGGAAATCTACTACTCAAACCTCCACTTACAACACAAACACAACCCCAAAAAATTTTAGCACTCTACAACTACCCTCCTCAGCCCAGGAACAAACAAGGACCACACCTCTTCACTCAATACCCCCTCCCAATTACAAATAGCAAAGGAATTTAACAAGACATCTGCAACAGCTGGAAAGGCTGCAGAAATACCTCACTAAAAGAATCACAGGCCTAAAGCAGATGCCCTATACTGACCATCTAAAAAAACTCCAGCCATACTCTGTGGCATATCATCTACTCAGGGGTGATCTCTGGTTAACATACAAGGCCATATCAAACCCTGAGCTGTTGGACATGCTCCACTTAAAGAAATCCCAATCCCTTAGAGCCACATGCCCCAGGGATCTAAACCTTGTCATCACAATGAACAAAACATGCTAGAGGGGTAGGTTCCTGACCTAGAGACTCCCCAAACTCTGGAATAGACTGCCCATACATGTCAAGCAGAGCGCCTCCTTGGCCTCTTCAAAAGGAACATTGACAATTGGATGGGAGATAGGAAATTCACCCCGGGAATCATGTCAGTCACCCTGCTAGATAGGGGACCAGGGAAGTAAATATTGTGGGCAGAAATATCCAGGGAATTGTTATGGCTAGGCTTGTATAGGCCCTAGGGCCGATAGCCTAGTACCAACCTATGAACCTATAAAATCCATATAAGACCTACTCACTTCCAAAACTAACTCATGAAACCCCCTCCTATACTTACACACTAACCACAATAACTCAATACCATCCACAACAGACCAAATCCATAACTACACCAATAACCAACAAAACAACCCCAACTCTACTTTCTCCTTTCAAACCATACCCACCTCTACAATAAAAAAGCTACTGCTCAAACTAAAACCCAGCTCCACATCAGCTGACAACCTCCCACCCTAATACCTGAAACTCACAAATGACTCAGTTGCTTATCTGGTCAGCATCCTGATAAGCAGATCACTCTCAGAAGGCGCAGTCCCTACAATATGGAAAATGTCACACATAATGACAATTCATAAAGGGTTGGGAGGGTGGCCTAATGGTTAAGGTGTTTGCCTTACAAACACAAGGTGCAGGGTTTGAGTCTCATAAGGGATAATTGGCTAGGCTTACAACGGCTCGCAAGGGCAGTTTGCTTAGTACTAACCTGTGAACCTATGAACACTCCATAGAAATATCTAATTACCACCCAATATCAATTCAAATGTTCATTGTGTTACACTGCTGCAGTCATCACACTTGGGTTATCTGCCGTCAGGCGGTCCTACAGTCGGCCTGAGTTCCAAAGCCTTGGTCTGGCGTCGGTTGCTGTCACTTCTTCCCTGATGTCAGTGCGACAGGGGTATAAAAGAGGCAGCCGACGCCATTTTCTTCAGTCTTTCTTGCCGCGCGGTGCCTGAAGCAGAAGCAGTTCGCAAGTGCCGGTTGGCCAACTCCTGAGATTTTCAAATCGAATTTCAGACCGAAGTCTTCAATAAAGCTAAGTACCCCGTTGGGGAACCTTTTCTTGCCTCAGTCCGATGTCAGAAAATTTAATAATTGCATTTCTTGTGGGAAGCAAATACCTCATAAGGATTTTCATTCTTATTGTATCCCTTGCCTAGGCCCAGACCATGACGTCACAGGTTGCCGGTTTTGTGCTAGGTTTAACAAACAAACTATTAAACGTTGGTTTGATTTCGCCCGACATTATTTTGGTAGAAAATTTAATTATACCATGCCGTCGGAGCAACCGATGACTGGGATGCATAAAAAGCGCAAAGATAAGGACAGGCAGCCGAGACCCAAACCAGACACTGAGGCCTCTGCTAGGCCAGTCGCCGGTTCTCCTGTTTACAGTGAGGCGCCTACACAGCCCCTGACGACCACTGATTTAGAACCCCAGCCTGCATCCGACTCCCAAGCGGAGATTGCAGGGCCTCCAGAGCCTTTATCTTTAGGCCCTTCCGACTCCATGGCTGATGGGGATCCCTGTGCAGTTGAAAGGCCGTCAGTTGCTGAAGGTGTCTTCAGACCAACTACACTTACTATTAAATCCTTTGCAAAACTGAAAACTCCATTAAAAGTAAAGAAGCCTGTACAGCAGTCTCCAGTTCAAGGCCCCATGCCTAAGAAACAGATGCTTAAGATGGCCGAAGACTTAATTACCCTAATCAGGGGTTCCCATCCCCCACCTGACAAAAGGCCTAGACAGGAGGAGGACTACGCTTCCTCTGACCAGGTTTCCATTACCTCAGATTCTTCTGAGGAACAGGAGTACTCTTTTCCCCCTTATAAAGACTCTGATGCTGAAGAGTCTATTCCTTCAGCATCTCCCCCAGAAGACTACTCTTTTGGGGAAACTTTACATACCATGAGGGAACATTTCCCCTAGGAAGGCCAGGATTACTCTGATTCTAAGAAAAGGCTACGAGAGTTCCTCTTACTACCCCAGCACAGACCCCTTGCTATTCCACCTGTGTTAGACATTGTGGATGATGATGTGGATGATGTTTTATTTAGAATCTAGCCTTAACCCAGATTCATTACCTCCTGCACCAGCCAAACCAGACAGATAATACAGAGTCCCTGACTCACATAAATTCCTATATAAAAGCCCTTTTGCTGACCCAGAAACCATTTCCCAGGGTCCCAAAGGGGTTAAGGCCTCTATTGCTAAAAATCCTGTACCGTCTGAAAAGGATTCTGGAGCACTAGACAGATGGGGAAAGAAAGTATATACCTCAGCTACTCTAGCTATGAGGGCCTTAAATTGCCAGTTTCACATGCTGAAATATCAACAGTATTTGATGTCTCAATTAAAACAAAAAATGAGCACACATACACAGCAGCCTGATTACAAGGAAATGCAAGATTTGTTGCATGCAGCAGAACAAGTGGGAAAACATACTTTGCAATGTGGATTTGATTCATTGGAAGCTTCTTGCAGAGCAGCTATAACAGGGTCTGTCATTCGTAGGCATGCTTGGTTAAAAGAACAAACTTTACCTGATCATGTTAAAGCAAAGTTATTGGATGCACCCTTACAGCAGAATGTTTTATTTGGTGTGAAAGCAGAAGAGGTTTTAAAGAAAATGGAGGATAAGGCAAAATCTATGCAGACGGTCAAGGATTTTTTACAGGTCCAACTCCCTTGTTTCAGCAGAAACTGGTCAACCAAAAACTGGTCCTTTCCAACTTCTGTCAGACCTCAGAGGGGCAAATACAGACGCCCAAGGGGCAGAGGTCAGCCACAAGGCTCTTACAAGCCATGACAATGGGGTGCCACAACCCAGAAAGGAGGAGAAGACAGGTCTCAAACTATCAGAAGACAATCACAATGACTTACCCCTCAGACTGCCAAGCAAATCACTCTTGGCAGCTCCCTTGGGAGGAAAACTTGCACTTTTTGCAGACAATTGGCACATCATCACAAAAGACAAATGGGTCATAAATATTGTAACTCAAGGATACAGGTTCCACTTTCACACTTTACCAAGGATAAAAGGAATGCCAAACCTGCCATCAAATCAACGGGCAGAGGCTCAAAGACAAATTACAGCACTCATGGACATGAGAGCCATTCAACAGGTTCCTACACAGGAGCAAGGACAAGGATTTTGCTCAAGACTCTTTCTGGTTCCCCGAAAGGACAAAGCCTGGAGACCCATTCTGGACCTTTCAATTCTAAACACATACCTGGAAGTACCCAAATTCAAGATGCTCACACTACAGCAACTTCTTCCCATGCTGGGTAAGAAGGCTTGGCTAGTAACGTTGGACCTCAAGGAGGCATACCTGCATGTCCCTATCAGACAAAATTGCAGGAGATACCTCTGATTTATAGCAGGTGCAACTCATTACCAATTCTCTGCACTGCCCTTTTGGCTTATCTACTGTGCTCAGGGTCTTCACAAAATGCCTGGCACCAGTAATTGTATACTGCAGACAAAGAGGAATCCAAATATATCCATACCTGGATGACTGCCTTATTCAAGCAGACAGCAAGAACATTCTTTTAAAACATCTGGCGTTTGTAAAAAACCTACTAAGTTGCCTAGGGTACACAGTAAACGAAAAGAAGTCAAAACTAGTGCCCTCACAAGACATAATATTCCTGGGTGCCAGCTTAAATACAATGGCCCAGATGGCTTATATCACGCCAGACAAGCAAGGACAACTGACTCAATACTTCAAAATGATGGCAACAAAGACCCAACTGCCTGCAAGAAAAATTCTGCAGGCCTTGGGATTCATGGCATCTTGCATACTACTAATACCATATGCCAAACTGCATATGAGGAAATTACAATGGTACCTGAAAAGCGTATGGACTCAACACAGCCACAGCTTGGAAACAATAATACCACTAATTCCTGCCTTCAACAGGAGTTTCTATGGTGGGCTCAGGCATGTCACCTCAACAAGGGTCAGCCTTTCACCTTGCCCACAGCCAGGCAAACAATGACAACAGATGCATCGGATTACGCCTGGGGAGCACACATGGCAGGACAGTGTATTCAGGGCAAATGATCTGCAGATCAAATGCATCTCCACATCAATCAAAAAGAGATGCTAGCTGTACAAAATGCCCTAACAGCTTTCAAGGACCTCCTACATCCAGGACAACTTCTAATAAAGATGGACAACACCATAGTGATGTGGTACATAAACAAACAAGGGGGCACACATTCCTACCCCCTATGCAGGCAAGCACCGATCTACCAAGTTCAACTACAAGCGCAATTCCTGCCAGGAAAGAAAAATACATCGGCAGACAAACTAAGCAGAAATATCATGGATCCTCAAGAGTGGAAACTAGACCCACAAGTATTCACAATGATAACTCAGAAATGGGGGAGCCCAGACATAGATCTGTTTGCCTCCCCCCAAAACTACCAACTGTGAAAGTTTTGCACAAGGACATACCACACTCTAGCTTGGAAAGTGGACGTGCTCTCATTCAGTTGGAAAACACTAACAGTGTATGCCTTTCCTCCACTGCCTCTTCTGGCAAAGGTGCTGCTAAAAGCCATATTAGAGAGGCCACAAATGATACTCATTGCTCCAGACTGGCCATGCCAACACTGGTATCCAATATTAAGGAACATGGCTCAAGGCCCACCATGGATTTTACCTCAAATTCCTCACCTGCTGACTCAGCAAAACAATCAGATTCTACACAGCCAGCTCAAGACTTTAAATCTGGCTGCATGGCAGATTATCTAAACAACCAGTCAACGTTTCTCTCTACAGCTGTTATGGATGTCATTCTGGAGGCCAGGAGACCCAGCACCAGGAAAACCTACTCAGACAAATGGAAAAGATTCTGCGCCTGGAACCAGGCTGAAGGCCAAAATCCTCTTGTCCCAAATATTCCTCAGATTCTGCAATATTTAACTGAGATGTTGCACAAAGGCCTTTCCTTTTCATCTATAAAGATCCACACTTCAGCTATTTCAGCTCATTACAACACGGATCCTCCTATTTTTTCACATCCATTATTAAGACAGTACCTCAGAGGGGCTACGAACATAAGACTGCCCCGAAGAGCACCAACACCAACTTGGGACCTCAATTTTGTTTTGGAAAAACTTACACTACCGCCCTTCGAGCCAGCTTTTTCAGCTGATTTACAATTTTTATCATGGAAAACTGCCCTGCTGCAAGCAATAACTTCAGCACGAAGAGTCTCAGAGCTACAGGCCCTAATGGCAGTGGAGCCTTTCATCATTTTTCATCAAGACAGAGTCTCTTTATGAACTAACCCTTCCTTTATGCCAAAGGTAGTATTCAGTGTGGCTCTAAACCAAACCATTCATTTACCCACCTTTTATCCAAACCCCCAGAATAAAGGGGAAAGGCTCCTACACTCTTTGGACATTCACAGGCAATTACGTTTCTACTTGGATAAAACAAAGGTTTTCAGAAAATCTGATCAGCTCTTTGTATCCTATGCTGCAGGATCTCAAGGAAAGCCTATATCAAAACAGACCATTTCAAAATGGATAAGACATTGTATCCGTTTCTGCTACACACACCATGGGAAACCTGTACCTGGTAACATTAGGCCTCATTCCACCAGAGCTACAGAAACATCAGCAGCCTTCCTCAGAGGGGTACCAACCAAGGATATTTTGGAAGCTGCAACTTGGAGTTCAGTGCACACCTTCACCAAGCACTACCACTTACCTCTATACTCAAAAAACAGAGGTGGCTTTGCCACTGCAGTTTTGCAGGGCCTACTAGCTTCTCCAAACCCTGTTTAGTACCAACCACCCAGCCTTAGCTTTGGGATTCAACCCAAGTGTGATGACTGCAGCAGTGTAACACGATGAACATAGTACAGTTTTGTACCTACCATATATGTAGATGTTCAAGTGTTCACACTGCTGCAGTCCAGGTTACCCTCCCACCTTCCCCTCTTTTTACCTGGGTTTTATCTATAGCTCCCTGTTTATACAATCTCTAAGATGTATTTCTATATGGTGTATTTGCTTAGAGCTGTAGCTATTGTTTTCTACTTATGTAATTTACTTAGGATTATGTATTGCCTTCCTATTTGGGGGCACCTGACATCTGGGGCAAGAAAAACTGAAGAAAATGGCATTGGCTGCCTCTTTTATACCCCTGTTGCACTGACGTCAGGGAAGAAGCGACAGCAACCGAACTCGGGCCGACTGCGGGACCGTCTGATGGCAGATAACCCAAGTGTGATGACTGCAGCAGTGTGAACACTCGAACATCTACATTTATGGTAGGTACAAAACTGTACTTTCCCTTTATCCAAAATCATAAAAAGGTGTATTCACCAGCAATTAATGAAATATCTACTCCAAAACAACCTGTTCCCTCAACCTCAGCAGGGCTTCAGGCCAGATCATAACACATCCACTGCACTATTATCCTTCACAAACACAATTAAATAGGCCAGGTACAAAGGATACCTAGTATCTGCAGTGTTCCTGGACCTCTCAAAAGCATTTGACACAGTTTCACACACTTTACTACTAGACACACTATCCATCCTAGGATGCTCCACTACCACACTTCAGGGGTTCCAAAGCTACTTACATGATTGGAAGCAAGCAGTGAAATGGTCAAACCAACTCTCCCCCTTCCTACAAAACCCTACAGGAGTCCCCCAAGGTTCCATCTTAGGACCCCTAGTTTAACATATTTACCAATAATTTACACAATGCGTTCCCCAGGAACATTAATTCAGTATGCAGATGACTCAACCTTAATCTGTACCACTCATACTCTTCCTGAACTGCTAATCAATACTCAAAATCATCCACAGCAACTGAATCCTGGCTCACAAAGACACAACTCTTTCTAAATCCCAAAAAAATAAATTATAGTCTTTCACTCCAAAAAATACCACTCTCAGCCCAGAACAATTTAATATTCTTGCAGCTGACAAAACCATCATAGAAAATGTACATGAAACTAAACTCCTAGATGTCATTATTGATAGCAAAGTCAACTTTGACATTCATATCCAACAAAACAACAAGACACACAAAAAACTAGAACTCCTCTACAGAAAAAGACAATTCCTTACTACTTCAACCAAGACCACCCTGGCTAAGACCTTCCTGCTCCCCTCCCTATCCTATGGTATACTAACCAATCTGCAAAACTCCACCAAGACTAAAGTGGAGCAATAGCAAAGTTTGCAACAATCTCCAACTACCGTATACATTACTGTATACCACTAAAAGAACTTAATTGGCTCAAACTATCAAACTAGTTTACATACACCTAACTACAATTCACAACGTATTATACAGGTTCACTGCCTGTCCTGCTCTAGTTAACTTAGTCCAACATTACAAACCAAACAGTCCACTCAAATCTGAGGACAAAAACCTTCTCAAAACCCAAAAACCTTCCAGAAACCAAAGAAAAACACTATACTCTTAGTCTATCGCCAAGTTATGGAACACCACCCCACCTAACATTAGGCTAACTACTAGCCTACCTCTCTTTACTGTGGTGGTGGTGCTGCGGTAGCATTGTCGTCTCACAGTAAGACGTTGTCCTGTTCGATTCTCAGCTAGAGTGTCTACTGTGTGGAGACACGCATGAATGGGCGTACCTTCGTTGAAGGTTGTGCGTCAGGGCCGGCAACTCGGCACGTAAAAAAAATCTACTGCCAATCATTAGTGGACCGGAGTTCCACTGAGGCGACCCCTAACCGGGAAAAGCCAAAAGACACAACAACTAGCCTACCTCTCTTTAAAGCCTCTCTAAAAGAACACCTAAACAAATCAACTTCTTTCCCTCCCTACTAACCTCCTCCTCCTAAACTAATCTACCAACTATCACAGTAAAGGTATGGATTCTATGCACCTTTGTGTCTCTGGCATTTTGCTCATTTTGCCAGAGGACTAATATTCTCCAGTCTGCGTCATAATACATAAACACACTTGCCTCTATCATTCTACTCAAGGACTAATATTATGACTAACCCATTACAGTCTGTGTCATGATAATGAAACACACTCTAAGCAAATACTATTTACCCTAAGAAGCTTATTTATTTATTTATTTTTTATTTTCCATTTGTTTACCGGGTTAGTCTGACTGGACACAAGGTGACTGTTTTCAGTGGAGGCCCAGGGATAAAAGCTCCAAATATATAGTAAAAAATTATAAAAAAAAAATAAAAATAAATTATATAAGCATAGCTATTTTGTACAAAGAGCATAAAACATATAAAAGGAGTAAAAATCAGGTTTTACAATTGATGCAGCATACAGTGGTTAGAATACTGAGAAACAATTAAACAAGATATTTATTTATTTTATTTATTTTACATTTGTTGACTGGGATAGTCCGACTGGATGCATGTCCATTTTCAGCGGAGGCCCGGGGAGAAAAGCTCCAAGGGTAAGCAGATACAGCATTACATAATACCAGCATTACATATTACAAACAGATTATTTACAGAGATTACATAAGTAAGCAAGTTAAACAAGTTCCACAGGTTAAAGTTAGTCCTGAGCACAAGTCAGGATTAAATTAAATTACACAGTAAACTGGTTAACAGATTTTTACACATTCGAGTTAGCCAGGCTTGATACATTGACATAGCCAGTTAAGTGACAAATGTTGTTTGACTCTAGTTTTAAATTGACCTAAGGTGGAAAGTAAGGTAATATCAGCTGGAAGTGAGATCCAGGATCTACTTACAGAGTTTGCAAAGAGAGAATCACCTGCTGTGTTATTAATTTTGCTAGTCTGAATTAGTAGTTTGTTAGAGGATCGAAGCGGTCTAGGATTGTTATAGGGGGTGATAATATTTTTAATTGCAGGAGTATTGTCCGGATTATAGAGGATTTTATAGGCCATAATCAGTTGGTTATACTGGATTAGGCTAGGTAGTTCAAACCAACCAAGCTGATTTAGATTGATGCAATGATGTGTCCTAAAAGGCAGCCCAGTGGCAAACCTGGCAATGTGGTTGTAGCAAATTGAGAGTTTGTTAACGACAGTCTTGTTCAAATTCGAGAGTAGAGGGGATGCATACAGACGGGTTGAAAGAAGGTGAGAGCGAGCTATGGCAATTTTAGCTGGAGGGGTTAGGAAGGCTTTTATTCTGTAAAGTGACCCTAGTTTTTTATTGATGGTTTTGATAGTTTGGTTAACATGTAGGTCAAATTTGAGATTATTGTCTATGATGACACCTAATAGTTTTGTAGATGGGTCAGGGGAGATTATTGTGTCATCATTTGATTTTATGGTAAAGGTGAAAGCGGTAGACCTACGTGTTGGTGAAAATAACAGCATTTTAGTTTTTTTGGGATTTAGGATCAGATGATGTTCAGAAAGCCAGTTTTCTATTGTATTAAAGGTGGTCTGGGTAGCTGACCATAACTCTACTGGAGATGTGGCTGAGCAAATCAGAGTAGAGTCATCAGCATATTGGATACAGCTGACTTTTGGGATGACAGTATAAAGGTCATTAATGAAGATGGAGAACAGCAAGGGCCCTTGTGGTACTCCGAGGGTGTTAGGTAGAAGGTTAGAGAGTTTGTTCTGCCAGAGGACAGCCTGCTGTCGACCATTCAGGTAGGATTGAAACCATTGGAGGGCTCCAGTATCTAGATAGAATGTTTGCAGGGTGTGGATTAAAAGTTGGTGATCAACCATATCGAATGCCTTGGAAAGATCCAAAAAGAGGGCTGAGGATATATAATTATTGTTGCGATTATGGTTTATGGTGTTAGTAAAGGCTAGGAGGGCTGAAGTAGTGCTGTGATGAGAACGGAAGCCATGCTGAGTGTCTGCCATAAGGCGATTTTGGATTAGGTGGTGCATGAATTGTCTATGAATACATTTTTCCATAATCTTTGCAAGTGGAGAGAGTATAGCTATTGGCCTATAATTGGAGAATTCAGTAGAGCTGCCTCCTTTGTGAAGTGGGATTACATAGGATATTTTCCAGATGGTGGGAATTTTAGCTTCTACTATGGTTCGATTGATTAGTATTGAGACGGGTAAGCAATAGCATCAGCTGATTTTTGTAGGTACTCGGCAGGAGTTGATCAGCAGAAAGTGTAGTGGGTTTTAATTTTTTGATCAAGGTACGGATAAGTGAAGTGGCGACTGGTTGGAAGCTGAACGCAAGTAGGTTTCTAGGGGTGCTACTTTCAGGACCAGGGGAGCTAGGAGGTAGTTGGCTAGCTAGGGCTTGAATTGTCTCAGTAAAGAATTGGTTAAAACTATCAGAAACATCTTCAGGGGTTTTATCAATAGTAGCAGCAGGGTTTGGGGTTGAAATTTGTCCAGGATGTAGTAGATTATTTAAACCTGCCCAAAACTTCTAAGGGTTATTTTGATTTACTGTCTGTAAATTACAGTAGTATTGTTTTTTGTCTTGTAAAATTGATTTTTTGGGTTCGTTCCTGGATTGCCTGTATTTAATGTGATCTTGAGGGTCTTTAGAAGAACGCCATAAAGCCCATGCTTTGTTTCTAAGGGTAATTTTGAGTTTAGACTCTATAGAAAGCCATGGTGCAGTTTTTGCCTTGGTTCTCTTTGAACGAACAGGTGCTTGCAAATCAAGGATCTCAAAGAATTTGTTGTTAAAGTATGCTACTGCTTCCTCTAAGGGGAGGTGTTTTAGAATAGACCAATTACATGAGTTTAGTTCTTGTTGGAATTTGGCAGGGTCAAAGTTTTTATTGTTTCTAACCTTTCTGAGTAAGGGTTGTTGGGAATTAATGGTTTTGTGCTTAATTACATATGTGAGAAGGTGATCGCTTAGGCCATTAAGGAGGGTACCAGAGGTGTACAGTTGGGGGTGACTGTTTATGAGTACCCAGTCAAGCATACTTTCTTTTGGTTGGGTTTACCTATCCTGGTAGGGGTGGATATGATTTGTGTAAATGCATGCAGGTTAATATGGGTGGTTGGGGATTCTAAGGAACAGGTGCCCCAGTCTATGTTAAAGTCTCCAAGTAGTAGGGTTTCTTGGGGTAGTGACATGATAACCAGTGCAGGATATCTTCAAATGTAGATATATTGTTACCTGGGGAATGTACATACAGATGATATTAATGCATTTATTTTTATTAAGTTGCAATTTGGTGGCAAGAATCTCAGAGTTATTAATCTGAGGAGGTTGTATTACATCTATGGTGACATTCAACTCAGATTTATAGAGTACAGCTACCCCACCCCCCTTCCTCGAAGCACGATCCAGCCTGTGTATGTTGTACCCAGGTGGTAACACTTCATTGTCTTTAGTGTTAGGTTTTAACCAGGTTTCAGATAAACAGAGAATCTCAGGGGAGTGGACATCCAGAAGTGCATGCAATTCATGTACCTTGTTATTAATGCTTCTAATATTGAGATGACAGACTAGGAGAGAGTTAGTTGGCCTATAAATTGTAGGTTTGTAGCTTAAATTACAAGTAGAGGGGGTATGTGTATCTGAAGTGAGTGGGCCAGGGTTGGGGTGAATATCACCACCAAGTATTAGGTTGAGTCTATACTTGGTGATGAACTTCAGGAATTTGTTTATTAGTTTGTGGTAGTGTTTGGATCTAGAGCTAATGTGCCTGGGGTTGAGATGTTGATAGACTGAACAAGATGTTGGATAGGATCTGGTACTTTAAGTATGGTTGAAGGTGGAAGGATTTACAGCTGGGGTGATAGTATGGCCTGTTGGGACCTGAAATCCTGTAAGAAACTGGTTTTCATACAAGGTAAGGAGGTATGGTGTGAACAAGAGGGGTGTAAACAAGAGGGGTAGTAAAGAGGAGTATATCATTATATATGATTCAGCTAGTGAGTGAAGGAACTGTTTTACCTGGTGATGCAACACCAGAAGATAGAGTGGTGAGGTAAAGGTACTGGAAGGAGGATGGGAGAATGCCAGATGAAAGCTAATAGGTGCTATTACAATGTAGGTAGTAGAATGGGGGTGGGTGGAATTATCCCAAATGAAAGCAGATAGGATCTAGAAAGTGGGGGAGTGGCTATAGTACTATAAATTTAGAGGTACTGGGGGCGGGAGGGAATTGGGGGCAGGGAGGGGAGCAAAGAGAGCCCGAGCATAGCGAGGGCGAACGTAGCGGGGCTATTGCAGTTTACAAGGTTTCCTAAGGTGTCCTAAAGCTATAAGGTAAGTATTACAGCTCTAATGTAAGAGTCAATTTACTGCAGTTACAGGGGAAGGAGGCAACCACTCAAGTAGAAACAAAGAGCCCTATGGCTGACCAATATGGTGACCTGCTTAATTACAAAGCACTGTAAGTGAAAGCTTAACAAATGCTTTTTGTGTAACCTACTCTGTTTAAATGTTGAAAACAACTGATTGCAGTCCTGTAGACACCGTTTTGTAGGGAACTGTAGAGTTCAGCTAGGAAAAGAGAAAAGCAGAAATTCTAGGATAAGCATGAAGACAACAACAGGCAGTTATTATATAATTTTATATATATAATATAGATATTATATAACAACAACAAGTTTTGAATAGGAGATCTTTTAGTAGGGATTTGAAAGTATGTTTACTATTTAGACATCTAATGTCAGGGGGTAGAGAGTTCCAGACATTAGCATCTGCATAGCAATAAAGAGATTGGCCTGAGCTATGTAAGCAATAGGTAATGGTCAGTAGGGCGGTATTGGAAGATCGTAGTTGACTCGCATTATTATGGAAGGTGAGCAGACCAGAGAGAGCAGGTATTTTATTTGGTTGGGATAGCAGTTGATGGGTCAGGAGAAGTTGATTGAATTTTAGTAGGTTAGGGAGTACTAACCATCCTAGCTGTCTTAGGGAGAGACAGTGATGAGAACGAAACTTAGCATAGGTTGCAAATTTTGAGATTTTATTGTAGCAGGTAGATAATTTCAGAAGGTCAGATTTGTTTAGGTTAGTTAGAACTGGGGAAGCATATAGTTATGTGGAGAGTAGATTGGTACAAGAGATAGTGATTAAGGATTCCTGTGTGAGGAAGCTCTTGCAGCGGTAGAGTGAACCTAGTTTTTTATGAACTTTGGCAATTGTTAGTGCTATATGTTTGTCAAATTTTAAGTTTTGGTCAATAGGTACACTTAGTAGCTTGGCTTGGGTTACTGGTGTGATAAGGGTATTATTGGAGGATGTTACTGAGAATGGCAAGGTTGGGGTGAAAGTTTTGGATTAGTGGAAGATCATGAGTTGGGTCCTAGATGGGTTTAGTATGAGTTGGGAGGAATCTGGCCATTTTTCTATAGTACTGAAAGCTTCCTGGGTTCTGTCCTGGAGTAATTGTAGAGAGGGGGCTGAGCAAATAAGGGTGGTGTCATCAGCATATTGTACTATACTAGTTTGTTGGGTAGCCAATGGGGAGGTTATTGGTAAAGATGGAAAAATAGTAAGGGACCAAGAATGGATCCTTGCAGAACACCTTGTCCCACTGGGAGAAGAGGGGAGACAGAGTTATGCCATTTAACAGCTTGTTGCCGGAGGGACAGATAATTTTTAAACCACAGTAGAGAGTAGTTATCCAGATTGTGCTCAGAGAGAGTTGATAGTAATTTGCAGTGGGATACCATGTCAAATGCCTTTGACAAGTCTAGGAAGAGGGTCTGTATTATTTCAGTGAATGCTTAAAATAGTGAATGCTGTTTAATTGACCCAATAAAGTCGAAATCCCTAAATCCCGAACATATGGAACAGTGATTTTTTTACCAGGGAAAGAAATCACTGGGCTGTGTTTGGGACTTTGCCATTTCCTCCACTGTAGTGTGATCCCAGAGTTAGTATATTTAAGTAGGGGGTGTGGGAAGTGAAGCCCCCACTTTATTTAGTGTTTTGATTTTTTTTTTTTTTTTTTTTTTAACGGATCAGCAATTTTATTCCCTGGGGAAAAAAATCGCTGTTCCGTCTGTTCAAGATTTAGGGATTTTGACTTTCATGCATCGATTAAACAGCGTTCGCTATTTTAAGTGTTCGCTGAAATAATATAGACCCTAGGAAGACAACAGATACTAAGTTACTGAGATTTCTTTTTTGGTTGACGTGGTCAGTAAAGGATATAAGGGCAGAGGTGGTACTATGGTTTGGCCAAAATCCATGTTGGGAATTTTCTAGCAGGTTATATTGAATAAGTTGATTCAGTAGTTGGGTGCGTACAAATTTTTCCAAGATTTTTGATAGGGGAGATAGTATAGCTATGAGGCGATAATTACTAAGTTCTGTAGAGGATACACCTTTGTGTAGGCGGACAATGTAAGAAATTTTCCAGAGAGAGGGGACAGTGTGTTCAGCTATGGATCTATTGATGATTCTGGAAATAGCGTGGGCAATGGCAGAGGCAGCAATCCTGAGGTAATCAGCAGGGAGTTTATCAGCAGCGAGAGTGGTGGATTTCAATTTGGCAAGGTATTTATGAATTTGGTCAGTTGGAATTAGTTTGAGAGAGAATTGGGTGTTGGTCTTACGGTGACAGTTTTCTAATTTGGTGGTATTTGTAGTAGTAGTAGTAGTGGGGAAATTGCTGAATAACTATTGGCTGGAGGAGGTGAAATAGTCATTAAACTGGGTGGCAATATCATTGTTATCACCCTCAGTGTTAGGGTTTGGGGAGGGGATTTTGCCTGGTTGAAGAATGTGGTTGATACCGGAGCAGAATTTTTGTGGATTGTTGTAGTGAGTTTTTTGTGGATATAATAACCTTTTTTGTCATTATGTATTTGTTTTTTTGCTTTGTTTCTGAGCTCTAGGACGTATTGTCGATTTGTACTTGTTTTGTTGGTATGCCAGGTTGCCCAAGCTATGTCTCTTTGTTTTGAGTAGGGACCTTGTGTCCTTTGAGATCCAGGGGGCTGGGTTGGTTTTAGTATGAATTATAAGTTGTAGGGCCATAAGATTAAGGATACCTAAGAAGGTAGTATTAAAGTACTCCACGGCTATCTCTAATGGTAGAGTTTAAGAGGTGACCAATTTATTTTTTTAAGGTGTTGATGAATTGGTCTGGTAGGAAATTTTTTGAACTATGGATAGAAAGTAGGATGGGGGGTTATGGGTTTTGTGTGCTGTCTTAGTATGAATGTGGGTAGGTGATCACTGAGGGATTCGGGTAACGTACCAGATATATTGGCAAATGAAGGCTTGTTGGTTAGGATCCAGTCTAGTAGGGATTCCTTTTTGGTTGATTTTGTCTATACAGGTGGGGGTTTGGATAAGATGTGTGAAGTTAAAATAGGTTTAAGTGGTACTCCAGGGGGAATGCCATGATAGAGGCCCAATCAATGTTGAAGTCCCCCATTATAAGTGTCTCCTGAGGGAGGCCAGTGGAAGTCCAGTGTAAAATGGACTCTAGAGTGGCAATATTGTTGCCTGGTGGTAAGTAGACACCTATAATGTTGAGTTGTTTCTGCTGGTTTAATTTTATATGTGCAAACAGGGTTTTTGCTTAGCCGAAAGTGGAGATATCTTTACGTATTTGTGGGAGAGTAAGGTTGTACCTGTAAAGTAGGGCAATGCCCCTGCCTCTTTTAGCTATTCAATCACATCAAAGGATGTTGTAGCCAGGAGGGGCTATGGTTGTATCTTTGATGTGGGGTTGAGCCAGGTCTCGGATAGGAGTACAATGTCAGAGTTATAGAAGTATATAGAGGCATGTAGCTCTTCAATTTTATTCATGATGCTGTGGGTGTTTATACTGAGTATTAACAGGTCAGAGGGTTTTTGCTTGCAAGGGGTATTAGGTCCATGTAGGTTTGTAGCAGTAGGTATAGTAGTGGAGGGGCCTGGGTTAGGTGGATGTCGCCACTGAGAGCAAGTTGGTTAGTAGCAGTGGTCCGTGTGTGTGTAGGTAATTGGCGATCATATGGTGTATGAGTAAACTGGGTAGTTTTTTTTATAATTAGTTTCTTTGTAGGTGAACTTGGTGAGAGGGGGTGTGGATGAAGATGGTAGGTGAAATGTACATGCGATTATAGTGGTGAGTGTTTGAATAGGTTAGCATGGGGGGAGTTTAGGTGACTGTGATTAGTGATAGTGGAGTGGTAGGAAGTTAGATGGTAGCCTAAGGAGAGGAGAACTGCTAAAAAAATATAAGGTACAAGCATGGTGAGAGTTGAAGGAGGTGGTGGTAGTATATGTGGAGTTGAGTTATCTGTGTATGAATGTAAATGTAAATACACTACTGTTCTGTAGATATTAAATATTATTCTGTAGACTGTAAATATTCAGTGTATTCTTTTAAACGTAAGCAATTGTATAGTATGTGTAACCAAGTTATAAATGTGGGGCTTTTCTCCCAGGGATCTGCCGTATGTAACCCAGAGGGACTATCCTGGTAATCAAATGTCAAATAAATAAATAAATGGCTGAAATAATAGACAATTTTCATTTTCATTTAAAAAGGTAATGTAACAACATGGTTTTCATGAAAATTCATTTTGTACACAATTCTGAACTTTAGTGTTTGGTATTTTTGACTTACTGTAAGCCTCAGTGATTAGATAGATAATCTAAACTTTTACAACGGACAGCGGAAATAAATGAGGCAACATCAGGGATATTAAGTAGGAGGTATTTTGCCACTAAGATCCATGTGAGGACACTACTGCTGCAATATGCTTTTAGCACTAGCTGTAAAAAGAAGCAATTTAGAGGCATGCAAATTAGCCGATAATGGGATCTTACTAAATGCAGCTTGCATGTCACTGAATCATACTTTTTGCAGTCATGTAATTTCATCTACTTGCGGTAAACATTTTAAGTGACTTTGACTGATTTTCTTCTGAATACCAGCCATATTCCAAGTCAAAGATTGCACAAATATGCTATGTGCCACAGAAAAGATAGCAGAGATGTATAATTGGATTCTCTGTCCTTAGCTTATCCAACCTTGGATTTACACTTTGTATCTGAGGAGATGGGGGGGGGGGCAAAGCCACCATATGAGAAGTTACAGGGACCTCATCTCCTAAATGAAACAGTGTTCATTTATTTCCATTTTGTGTGTTAAGTTTTTTTTTTGCTTACTTTCATTTATATATGTAGAGTTAATTTCAAAAGTTTGAGTTTTTGACCTTTACAGCTTTCAAGATTTTGTTTACAGTTTTATGATTCTTCATTGTTAAAGTTCCTGTTTTATTTTTTTTAAATCCTTTATTTACTTTTTGTAAATACAATAACAAACCAATGGAAAAAACAAAAATCAATTGATTGCAAAGAAGCTTTAGTGGAAAAGCTTATGCAGACTCTGCCACAACGTGTTGTGAGGGAAAGGATAGTTTGCTTTTGCTTTCTTGTTTTACTTATATTCTGCTTTTAATTGCATATTAAAACTAGGAAAGAGACCACAGCTGTGTCCCTTGTGAGTCACACAGAAATTAGTTTTTTATCCCACCCTGGTACTGCTGAGTTATTAAACTCAACTGTCTTTCTAGTTGCCTGCCTCTTATGTTAATTTAACCACATATCACATTCCCTCTCTCTTAGTTATTGTTAGTAAGCATAAACTTATTATTTTGTGAAATCACTCCCCTTCAAATATTTCAATTTATTGGCTATCACACTGTACTCCATAGAATCAAAATACAAAGTGCCCACCCCTTCCAATCTTTCTCTTTTAAAATTAGTGGCTCTCCACTTAGACAGCTAAAGCTTAAGTTACCACATCTTTCATATATAACTGCTTAGTGCACACTGCAGTCCATAGGATATAACCCATTTTTTTCAATCTTACCTTTAAAATCTCAACATCTATTGCAAGACCACCAATTATTGGAGAGCTCACATTCTGTCTCTCAGTAGTCATGCTGGGATTAGTGCTTCTTTTTAATACTGGTGAGAGAAGAAGCACAGGAACATTATTTCCTGGAGACTGCTGATTACCAGAAAGCCTAGTAACTGCTATATAGGTAACAGCTTGGAATCTGTGCTTATATTCTGCTCCTGATGAGAGAAGGAGCAGAATGCATTGATTCCTGGCGGTTTCTGGCTAGGCAGTGAGTGTCTGTGTTTGACTTTTCTGATTGGTCTGGTTGCTATTCAAGGTATCTACGAGGGAAAAGCCTACAACAAGCTTACAGACCCTTGCATCATCTGGGACAAGACTGTGGATCACCAAACAGGCTGTGGCCTGCTTTTCATCTTGGGATTGGTGCTAATGTTTTGCTTTTGGCCAGAGAAGAAGCAAAAGAGCATTGTATCCCAGCAGAGTGAAGCTGTGGTCAGATGAGCACTAGTAGTAGCCAGGCAGTAGCCATTCACATGACTCCGGTCTTTTCATCATTCTTCATAACCTAATTCTTTTTTTCAGTAAGAACTGTTTGATTTGTTTCTAATCAGAATATCTGCCTAAATACTTTATCCTTAAATTTTCAGGGTCTACCTATTAGTTTCCCCCCAAGTGTTTGGCAGTGCCCTGTATAGACACAGACACCTTGAGTGATATTTTTCCTATAAAAGCACAATTGAAATTTCACCAATACCTAGTTGCACACAGGGCAACTAGTTTGCAGTGACAAGCAGTGTCCCCAGAGTTGCAAACCAGATACTCTTGACATTGCTTTATATTCTCACTCCAACTGTCTGATCAATAAAAAATGGTCTGTTGCCATGGATATGAACGTTCCTATTATCTCAGTTAACAGCTTGGTGGATATGGGAATCCTTAAGCAATGTAGAAATTGTCTCAGTGTTTAATGACAACCAGTTAATTCTCAGATAAAATTATATTGTATGTGAGAGATGTATTTACACAATATCATTGGAGGCAAAGCTCTCTCATAAAAGTACTCCTAATGTCAATAAGGTTGTCAGTAGTACCCACGCTGCACTCATTACACACAATTCAAAGCAAACATATAGACCCACATATGCTGAGGCACTTAAATCAACATTCCTAAACCCCAAAGACCTCCTAGGTGAAGTACACATAACAAATACCCTCAACAGCCTGGAATGCTCTCTTTCAAAACAACACTCACATCAACACATACAGCCACATCTCATGAAACCTCTATTTCTAAGCCCATAAGACAAGCCACCACACAATCCAACATTCTGATCATTGGAGACTCCATCATGAGACTCACTGATGTCCCTCTCACCAGTATGAGTAAGGAGAAAGTCACAGTCAGTTGCTTATCAGAGGCTAGGATTTGCAACATTATGCACACACTCAGGTCATTTCACCACAAGTACTAGTATGCCTCAGTCATAGTCCATGTGGGTGTAAATGACCTGAGATATACTTCCCTAGACTATATGAAGAAAGACATCATGGAGCTCCCAGAATATGTGTCCAAGACTAGAATGAGCCTAGCATTGAGCAGCATTTTACCTTCTCCAGGGATGATGCCACAATATGAACAAAAAATGAATTAATTTAATAATTGGCTTACGGTGTCATTCTAAGGAGGTGCAATATTTATCACCATGGAAAGAGATGGTCAACAGACCATGCTGCTTTGTTAAGGATGGTCTGAACCTCTCCCCTCTAGGCTTTTGAACATTAGCTAAAACATTGTCTTTCCCCATAGTGCCTTTTTTAGGCAATGCCAAACTGAAAGTAATTCCAACATAGCAAATCAAAAAACAAAAAAATTGAAAGGTATTACTGCTCAATGCAAGATGTATAAACAAAAAACTCCACTCACTAGGAGCTCTCTTCACCCTAGAGAATGCTGATGTCTGTGTGGGTCACTGAGGTATGGTTTAAAGCCATGGAGAGCATACCAACAGTGCAAGTTTGTAAAGCCTACTACACATTTAGATCAGCTACTTACACAGACAGGGACTAAAGGTGGAGGTGTTTTGATTTACATAAAAAATAAATAAAACTCAAGGTTGGTGAAACAGGACAATACACTTGAGCTACTCCATGCTCAAATCACCATAGGCAAAATCCAATACCATTTCCTTGCAACTATAGGTCCCCCTCTATAACCCAGAAAACCCATACCAGGTATTTAAATGTATTGGAAACACTCACCATCCATAAATTCATAGATGTTTACTGGGCTAATGACTACAAGGGCATTTTTAAGCCTAGCCATGCATTCCCAATCTCTGACAAGTTCTGCTACCCTTGATAAGTGTAAGCAGGTGCTTGGGAGATGAAACATTCACAAGCAGGGGCCTGGGAGATGAACCATTTACAGGTTGCCTTTGACAATTGGAGACATAGGTGCCAAACCAGGGATGAATTGTATTTATTTATTTTATTTATACATAAATAAAATAAAATAAAATAAAAAGGTTTTTAATTCTTTAGAATGGGTAATTCTGGTGCTGTTTGTTTTGCTGGATATGCAGGAGGTCCATCAGTGTGGGGTCTAACAATGCCCTGTATGCCAGCCATAGATCTCCCTCAAAAGCCTGTAGGAGACAGAATACTGGAATAGGGCCTTGAGGCAGTCTGCATAGGACATTTTACTTACACCCTGTATTCTTTTACTGAGGAACCTCTGCGGATGTTCTATTTTTTGGATATGCCTGGTTAGGTACATATGAAAGGGGCAACTGTACTCATTGATAGGTCTGATGACTGCTGAATACAGTGGAAGAATGACTTCCTTGGACTTAGTTATATACTATATATATAGTTAGACTATATAGATATAGACTATAGTTATATACCTTTGTTTATAAGTTGCTCAACATAGAACAATTTCCTCACTAATGTAGACAAGTGATGATAAAAAGCTAGATTAATATGTGTGCCCCTAAATCACTGACTACAGGGTCATCTCTAAAGGATGTGTTGTCAATATGATAGTTACTGGGGGTGGATGACTTCCCGAAGGATACTGTTATGCATTTAGGTTTAGTCCATGGCTCTGACATCAGTTTTCTGTCTGTGTTAGACCTTCCTAGAATATACTCGTTTCAGTGTGGGATTCAATGACAGCTCTTAATTTGCAGTCATCTGCAAACTTAGTCAGCTAGATCATTGACATTAGCCTTGACTTCAGAGAAGTAAATGCCAGGGACCCCTACTGTTTGGTATATATTTCTTAGAAGTTCATGTCAAAAACTAAGGGATTGTGGCTGACCAAGTTTGCAGACAACTGCAAACTGGGTGCAATTATTGAATCCCCAAATGTTGTTAGTATACTCCATGAGGGTATTACGCAAACCAGTGGCTAGTGTCTTAATCACGGTGTCAAACTGAATGCAAAGAAATGCATCATCATTCCCTTCAGCACAATTTCCCTTCAAACTATCAAATCAACAATAATTCCCTAAGTACCCATGAAGTGGTAAGGGACCTGGGATCACAAGTTGACTGAGACCTTAACTTCGACCACCATATGTCTGCTGTAGCAAGGTAGGCATTCTATGTAGCATACTTAATTAGTAAAGGCATCTCCTTGAGAGGAAAAGATTTTATAATCCATCTATACTCAGCACTAATCTGGCTCATAATTGTGTATAACGTCCTGTTCTGCATGTACTGTACAAAACACCTGCAGCAATTGGAGAGACCCCAGAGGTTTCTAACCAAGAAGACCAAGGGACTCCAACATATGCTGTACACAGACCTACTAAAGTCCCTGTCACTATACTCTGTATCATAGAGACTTCTTAGGGGAGACTTATGCTAGAGCAATCTCAAACTCAAACTTATTGAAATTGCTGCATATCTGTAAATCAAATGGGACTAGGACTACACATTCCAGGGACATAAATATGGCCATCCTGGAGGGACAGATTTAGTTCCCAGTAATTGCTGCATCTTTGGAATAGGCTACCTATTCATGTGGAACAGAGCACCGATATGATACTGTTCAAGAGGAACCTGGACAAGTGGATTGGGCACCATAAATTCTTACAGGGAATAGTGCCCACAACCCTCCTGGACATGGGAAGCTATTACTAAATGCAATCTTGGGTATTAAATAATATTTCTATGATATTACATTGGGTTGAAAAGGCTAGGCTTGAAATGACCTCCGAATTAGTAACCTAGTCATCTCCTATGATCTATGAGAAAGGAGCAGTACAAGGACTGATCCCGCAGGGACTCAAATTGTGACTAGCCTCTTTGTAGAGGTGAGCTCCCCAATTCTAACTTCCTGGGTCCTTTCTGTGAGCCAGTTGGCTATCCACTCGGTGACATACCAAAATTTGATCCCCCTTTCCAAGGTTCCATACCTTGTAAGTGGGCATGGTTTTCACTGCAGGGATCATCAGGACGCAAACTCTTAGCTCTGAGCCACAACAAGCAGGCTTTGAAGCATTCCTTCCCCTTACATAATACCATCCTATAACAGATTTTCATACCAGCACAACTCTGGTACATTGAAGTCTCCTAACTTTGCACCAATCAATATACATGTTTCTTCTACTCAGCCTGAGTTTCCCTTCTTCCCATATGTAAACAAAAATCCACTTTTGGGTATGCTTAATATATGGGGAGAACAATAAGTGTGGCACATGATGCATTACATGCAATATTTTAGGGAGAATGAGCATCATAACAGATTGGATTTTACTCAAATAGTGTAGGTGAGAGCACTTCTATCTGCCAAACATCCATTGTTTATATTCAATAACTGACCCAAGGTTAACTTCAGCCCATTTGTCAGTGTCTATACTTAATATGATGGCCAAATAGGTAGCTTCACTCGTGGTTAAAATACCACCATGGGAAATAGATGTTCCACACCAGTGGTCACCCCCTCATTATTCAGGTCTGACCATAAGCAAATCACCCTTGACATCCACATCCCACCCCACCCCAGTAAGGAAACCTCCATAAAAAACTTCTCCAAAGCCAACTTCATGCTACTTAAGTCAGAAGTGACAAACTTCATGACACCCATGCAGATGGGAGCTGAAAGGTTGACTGCTGAATCCTACACTAAGGCACTGTATGAGCATGTCCGCTCGTGCATGAATCATGCCATCCCAAATAGAACCAAGACGCTCTCCTCCAAAAAAAGGTAGCGAATCTGGTGGTTCCCCTGCCACAAACAAACTATACAACAGAAGGAACAAACAGTTGCAGAAAAGAGGAAAATCCCAGGATGCAAAAAACTCCCTTACCAGCCTCAGTAAGAAGCTGAGATCCCGCATAAAATCCTCCAAAGCAAGTTACGAAAATAAAATTGCCAAAGATTCCAAAGACAACCACAAAGAATTCTATAGTTATGTTAAGAATCTAAATGGCAATGCTCAGATCTGCTCTGAGCTACAACAGAATGGTATTAAATATACTGATCCCAAGGATATTGCCAATATCCTGGCAGATCGATTTAGTGCCAACCTCACCCCCCCTCACCCCCTAAAGGGCCCATCTCAATACCCAAAGATTGCCAAATTCTGGTAATCATGGCCACACAGGTAGAAACCGCACTCTCCAAATCTAAGAATACAGCATCCATGGGACCAGATGACATCCCGGGCTGTGTACTACATGAACTACAAAATGAACTGGCACCTCATCTAAGTGTCGTGTTTAATCATAGCCTCACCTCAGGCTTTGTGCCCAATGAGTGGCGCACAGCTACAGTTATCACACTCCACAAGGGGCGATTAACCTTGGATCCCGGGAACTACTGTCCCATCAGTCTGATGAGCCTGATCTGCAAGGGCTTGGAATGCATTATCATGGAACTTATAAACAAAGACATTGGCAACCTTCAAACACTGAACCCCACCCAGTTTGGGTGCGTGAAGGGACGATCTTGTCTCCTGAACCTGATTGACTTCTTCAAATCAGTCTCCAGAGCTGTGGACGAGGGTAAGGCGGTCCACACGGCCTATCTGGACCTTGCCAAGGCCTTCGACACCATCCCCTACTCTGGAATCATAGAGAAACTTACTAAGCTGTGCATAAATCCCTACATCACTCAATGGGTTGCCAACTGGCTTACTGACAGAACCCAGACTGTAAAAGTAACCGACTCCAAGTCCAGCTCCAGACAAGTGACAAGTGGAGTACCTCAGGGCTCAGTCCTGGGACCGCTCTTGTTTGGCATCTACTTCTCTGAAGTACAGGCCAACACTAAGTGACTCTGGCTAACAAAGTTCGCAGATGACTGCAAACTGGGAGCCATTACTGAATCCCCAAATTATGTGGATATTCTACAAAAGGGCCTTACAGAAACAGATGCTTGGTGCCAGAGCCGTGGGCTCAAGCTTAATGCCAAGAAATGTATAGTTATCCCCTTTGGGAAAAAAATATCTACCCATGAATTACCACATAGGTGGCAGTACACTAAACACCAAAAGTGTGATGAGAGACTTAGGGACACAGGTGGACAGTGGTCTCACCTTCGATAACCACATCGCCACAACAGTCAGGAAATCCTTCTATGTGGCACACCTCATCACTAAGGGCTTTTCATCCAGAAAAAAGGAGGTCATTGTCCCACAGTACTCCTCCATCATTAGACCCATTATAGAGTACAACTCCCTGTTTGGTATGTACCTCACAAGACATCTGCAACAGCTGTAAAGGCTGCAGAAATACCTCACTAAAAGAATCACAGGCCTAAAGCAGATGCCCTATGCTGACCATCTAAAATAACTCCAGCTATACTCTGTGGAATATCGTCTACTCAGAGGCGATCTCTGCTTAACATACAAAGCCATGTCAAACCCTGAGCTGTTGTACTTGCTCCACTTAAAGAAATCCCAATCCCTCAGAGCCACACACTCCAGGGTTCTAAACCTTGTCATCACAATGAACAAAACATGCTGGAGGTATAGGTTCCTGACCCAGGGACTCCCCATACTCTGGAATAGACTGCCATACATGTCAAACAGAGTGCCTCCTTGGCCCTCTTCAAAAGGAACCTTGATGGTTGGATCGGAGATAGGAATTTCACACTGGGGATCACGTCAGTCGCCCTGCTAGACAGGGGTCCAGGGAAGTAAATATTGTAGGAAGAAATATCCAGGGAATTGTTATGGCTAGGCTTGTATAGGCCCTAGAGCCAATAGCCTAGTACCAATCTATGAACCTATGAGATTGAAAAGGGGGATAACATGGGTCAGGCTGCAGTTTGAAGGTGATCTGCCTTGGTGGGATTAACCTTTAGACTCATATATTGTGCAAGGAGTCACGATCATCCAAAGAAGTAGATGTCTGCATAGCTGTACTGCTGACCCATATTACTCAGTCATCTGCAAACCAAGTTGTTAAAGGAGCCATACTCTTCCCTAAGGGAATGTAGAAGGTGCCAGACTTGTACGTTAAATACCTATCTATTGCTGATGCTGCCAGCATAAACAGAATGGGGGGATAATGTGCTGTCAGTGAATTTAATGGAGTTAACAACTAAAGCTCCTACATTGTTACTCATGAATGACAGACACATTGTAAGTTATCCCACAGTCTCACTGTGTCAGGGCTGCCACACCTGCCTTTAATAAAACCTAAATTATTATTGGGAATTATTCTATCTATAATCATTTCTATTCACAATGGGAGTACTTTGGCAAATATTCTAAGATCTGAGTTTAGAAAGCATATGGGTCTATAACTGGTAGAATCCAATATGTCTGTTTTGAGATTTGAGGAGCATTATGAACTTAGCTTGAGTAATACCTAATGGGAATGGGAAACATTGGGACAAATAGCTTGTTAATACAAACACAGTAATGGTAAGTACAGATATTTTGGAAACATTTTATTAAACTCCATGCTAAGTTCAACTAGCCCCAGAGATTTCCTTTTAGCTAGCATATATATTGCAGCAGAGATCTCCTGAGCCAAGATGGGACTACTAAATGTCAACATTATATCATCCTGGACTTCAGAGTGTGAGATTTCAGTCAGAAAAGGTCTACCCCCTTGAGCACTCTGTACCACAAATTTTTCTACCTTGGAATACAGTTTCAGTAGTATTCAAATTATCTGCAACTGTTATTCTACAATAGAGTGCCTAACATCCTTTAGTGCTGCTATACTAGATTATTTCTGATGTTCCTTACATTTCCACACTATTAACTTGAATGACATAGTACCCAAAATCCAATGGAATAATTTATATCTTTCCCATTTCTCAGGTATACTGTTATATTGGATTTGCTTCATTGCCTTTTTAATATTTTTTATCAACCATAAAAGTTCCTGATTAGAATCCCCTGATGTTTACATTTCTTATCCAACTCTTGAAGGTCCTGAGCAAGGTTGAGCCTTGTGTCTTCCATGCACCTGCATTCACTTTGTACCTCCTTAGTAAAATCCCTACACTTTTGCTTAAAAAGCTCCCAATTCACAAATATGTTTGTAGTATACAAGGAATATGTATACCAAAAGGAGGCAACTTTTTATTCTAAGGCTCTCCTGGCTTCCTAGAAGTGTAATAAAAGCCGGTCCAGTTTCCACTGTATTATACCTAAATACTACCATAACATGGTCAGATATAACATCTGGCTTAGTCAGGATTATGCAGAGCCGGGACTTATGCAGGGTAATAGGTTGCCCCCCCCCATGCTCCCCTCCCCCTGCCACCATTCCAGTGTCCCATTACTTGGCTTTTTCTCCCCAGTTACCATAACACTGCTCAAACCTGTCAGTGTACATACTATTTTCATCTTTACTTCTACAATGATTACAGAAATTTGGATTTAATTTAAAACTCTTATTTCAAATTTTATAGCACAATCAGTGATAGACATTTGCTAAACAAAGCAACACAGTCTCACAATGAAAACAGACGTAGCAATTACAGTAAACTTCTCTGCCCTTGAAACTCACATTCATTAAAATGACATTGAAACCCACATTCAAAGAAAATGCATCTGGCCAGTGGAGGATTAAGTTTAATTTGGGGCTATTTTCAAACAATAGGCCTCTTGCACACATTAAGGACCATGCATACATGCCAATGTTCTTTCATTCACTTTCCTGATTGTATTAAATTGTATTCCTTGTACAATACAGCACCACTTATTAGAGTGTGTTTTAAATTTGTAGTTTTTAACATTTTTCCAGTAAGGAATGAAACAAAATGTATAAACTAATAATGACAAAACTGCCCATTTCAGAACATTTCAAATATAAAAAACTGTCATTACAATCCACCAATATCAGTCAATATGCACAATTTCTGCAGAAGTAAAAGTTAGCTGAATAATTCCATATTAAAGAGATCTGTAGCTAATGAAGAGGTTGCTACTAGCAAACATTTTTTTTTATTTCAGTGTTTCATCTACAAATGCAGTGTGTGCTGACCTTGAAGAATAAATTGCCTATGTTACATTAAAAAAATGGTAAGCTGCTAATATTACAATAGGGAATGGATAGCAAACCGACACCAGCTTCATAGTTACAAGGCATCTCAGCCAGAGGACACACTCAGGATAGCAGCACCCCTACCCCTTAAATTACAACACAATATCAGCAATGCATCTACCTGCTGTGGCAGTAGAACCCACAGCCTTCTGTATCAAAAAGGCAAGTGTGCTACCTGTTGTGCTACTAACACTACTTTTAAAGTCTATAGTGCAATAATGATGACCATTTGCTAAACAAAACAGTTGCACATTGAAATCAGACTTAGTATGAGCAGCAGTAAACTTGTCTTCCCCTGAAGCTCACAATTCCTTGCAAATGTACTGAAACGCACAATTCCTTGAAATTTCAATAAACTTCATAAGCTGGTAGTTGGTGTCGGACATTCAGGCTCTTGTCCCCTCTAAGGTACAGGATTTGAGCCTGGTTAAATTACCTAACCTGTCAGCTTTGATTTGGGGAAAAAAGTGGTAGTTTTTTTTTTTTTTTTTGTTAAGAGTTGAGAATGAGTTGTGAATTACAAAGCCATGAAAGCTTCCTGAGTAATTTTTTGGAGGTGTGTCATGTTGTCAGATGGACTATATTAGCGAGGCCTGTTATGTGGAGCATGGAGGGTGTTTGTGTAAATATTAAAGAAGAGTGGACCAAGGGTAGAGCCTTGTATAACAGCAATGGTGACTGGGAGGTATGGAGAAAAGGTGGACTGCCATTTTACTGACTGATACTTATTGTATAGATAGCTGCTGATCCATAGAAGGGTGGATTGAGAGAGACCTAATGAGGGCAGTCAAAGTAGAAGTTTTCTGTGACAAACTGTGTCAAAGGCTTTAGGCAAGTCTAGAAATAAGGAGGAGACTACATTGCCATTAATTTTAACTTTATTGACAGCATCTATATAGGCAAGAAGTCCAGTGTTAGTACTATTCTAAGGACAGAAGCCATATTATGTGATGGCTTCTGAAAGGGATATGTGCTGCAAATTTAGTAACTTTCTTATAGTATTTTTCAAGTTTTAATTTTTGTGAAGCCTGGAGGTTTGTAAGGGTCAGCGCACCATAAAGAAGTGTGGGGAGGAGATAAGTAGTTGTGTCCCTGAGAAAGTTTTTGGCTCTGTAAAGTATCTCTAATTTTTGATGCCTTTTTCTTATGCAAAGGATAAGGATGTGAGGAGAAGTTTGAAGATGAATGTGGGTATGGTGATACGTGGCTGTTAGGCAGGGCTAGGATTAGATGTTAGGGAATCCTTAGTTAGAGATACCTTACTATCTATGAAATAAAAGTTGAATTGTATTGCAGTTTTGAGTGGTAAGTTATTGGGAGAGAGGTTAGGGTTGAAGTTTTGGCCAGGATGCAAGATTTCTATAATGGCTGTCCAGAATGTTTAGCATTATATTAAGTATTATTCTGAAAGTTGTTATAGTATTTTTGTCGTCATTATTTGCTTTTTAGTATGATTTCGAGGCGTTCTGAAGTTTTCGCGATACTGTGCTTGTTTATATTGTTGCCATTCTTTTCCTGCTTTTCTCTATCCTGCATTAGCATCCTACTCTTTTTTGTTTTTTTGACAGCCAAATTATATTATTTGTTTTTAGGTTCTTCCTTCTAGGAGGTAGAAGGCTGTTTAAGATATTCAGGAAATATATAATGAATTCATTTACGGCATTAAATAAGGAGAGGATTTTTAGGAAGTTCCAGTTAATAAATGATGGTGAAGTAATGAAGATTTCTGGATTAAACTTGGAAAGGTTGTATGTTGTTTTATAAACATACTGTTTAAGTGGATGTGTTACATGTCTGGCCCTTTTTAATTTCTCCAAATCTTTTGGGTCTCTAATACCATGACAGGAATGGACCCCATTCCTAAGTCAAAGTACGATTAAAGTTCATGAAATTAGTATTGTTTCATTCTTTGATGTCAGCCAAAAGTGCTCTTCATGGCACCTGCAATGTGCCCAGTAATGACTCCTTCTCTGATTTGTATGGAGTTACTTGTATTGGTAGCATATCTAAATACTATTTTAGGTTCTTTTTTTATAAGACCTGTTGCTCCTACTACTAATTGAACTATTTGGGCATCTTTCTTCCACATTGCTCTCATTTCTTCCTGCAAATCCTGATATTTTATGACTTTGTATCTCTCTGTACACAACACACTGTAGTCAATGGGTGTGGCGATTTCAATGATCAATGCTACTTTTGTCTTCTTTTCCTGGACCACTATAACTGGTTTTCAAGCATCTATCTTTTGAACTGTTGGTAATGGGTGATCCCATGTAATGTAGACTTCATCATTTTCTATGATGCTTTGTGGCTCATGATTCCAGTGTTTTTCAGCCATTTCAACTCCATAATATTTGCACAATCCCCAGTGCAGCAGTCTTGCCACATTATTATGTCTTTCAGTATACAGTCCTTCTGCCATTAGTATGTCACTACCAGCAACTAGGTGTGTGACAGTTTCCAATTCTGTTTTACAAAACCTACATCTGTCTGTTTCTCCAACATGTTCGATGGATTTTGTAAATCAACATGTACGTAGCCCACTGTCTTGTGCCGCCAATATTAACCTTTCATCTCTTGGTTTGAATTTACCTCTCCTTAACCATTCCTGCATTCATTCCTGATCAACATGAGGTTCTTCCAGAAGTTTTCTATACTTGCAACTACATTTATGCATTTTCCACATTTCTTGCCTTTTCATCTGATCTTTCACCTTATATTCTTTCTTTTGTTTTTTGGCACATTCAGTTGCTGGCTGTTTGTTATCTGGCTGTATAGATTGGGAGATGATCATTGAGAGAGTCTGACATTGTACCTGTGGAAACAAGAAAAAAGCAGGTACTGGCCACCACGCTGAACAGCTTCAAAACTTGTATTTAAAACACAATTAAAAACACAGGAATGAGCGCTTTTGGGACCGAGCCCTTCTTCAGATACAAAACTCAATTGAAACTGCAGTTTTTATATAGTTCTTCAGTTAACATTCAGTACCACACCCTCCTTTTCTTTAGTGCAGGTCTTAAAGGTATAACCTCATTTAAAGCTGGAGTTTTGTATGCTGCTAGCTCAATGATCCATTTAGTTTCATTCAGCTGTCTCATTAATCAACTCACCTTCCCTTTTGTTTTTATTTGCACGTTGTATAACCATAAACTTAAACTTATGATTTTCATACTTAGAAATGTGCTGGAAAAGTACATTATGTTCATGTTTTAATCTTACAGAGGACAAATGGTTCAAAATTCTGTTTTTCAGCATGCAGTTAGTTTTTCCTACATAGAATGAGCTGCAGTCCTGACAGACAGCCAGGTAAACAACATTCTTTGTTCTACGATCTGCATGCAAATCAAAACAATATTGTTTTCCTGATACAGGGTGTACATAGGATTCTGCCTCCACAATGTACTCACATGCTTTGCAATTTCTGCACTTTCGTGATCCTGCACATTGTGTAAAATTGTTCCTACTTTTTTCTGTCTTCCCTTCATGACATAATAAATCCTTCAGATTTTTATTTCTTCTAAAGCCAAAAACTGCTTTTTCTCCCACTACCTTGGCTGTTTTTTCATCTGTCAGCAAAACATTCCAATTCTGTTTTATTATATGACATATTCCCCCTATATTATTACTATATGTTAAGATTAGCCTGTGTTTTTAATTGTTTTGAAGCTGTTCAGTGTGGTTGCCAGTACCTGCTTTTTTCTTCTTTCCTTTGGAATCTTTGTGGGCAGGCAGCCTTTGGTGGGGTATCTACAGTTCTTTTTGGTTTGACATTCTACCTGAGGTGGAGTATTTGCTAGGGTCTCATAACAGGATCCAGTCTAATAAGGAATTTGATGCCTTGCTATAATGTGTGAGGCTATTAATTTGTTGTGTAACCATACAAGTTCATGCTAGGTGTAAGGGGGGGTTAGACTGTATGTCCAACCAATTGACATCCACGTCACCTAGTAGTAGTGTTCTTGTGGAATTTTTATGGATATCCAATGTACAGTATCTTCTAGTATAGCTGTATTGTCACCAGGGGGATGTAAAGGACAGTAATACATATTTTTATAATTGTTTATTTTTAGGAAAGCAAGAAGAAGGTCTGCCAAACTGAATCCTGGTATTGCTTTGTTGTAAAGGGAAATGTGGTAGTTGCTGGGAAATATTAAAGCAATACTACCACCTTTCCTCTTTATACTATCATTATAGATGAGATTATAGCTGGGAGGTGTAATTTCGGAATTGTTTATGCTAGATTTATGCCAAGTTTCAGTTGCAGTGAGAATATCAGGTTTATGTTGGATAATCCAGGCATGCAATTCAGCAGATTTATTTCTTATGCTTCTAACATTTACGGCAGCAAAACTTAGATTACTGATGTTGGGGGTTGACCATTGTGGGGTTAGAGTTGTGTGTGGAAGAGAATTGTCTTGATGTTGATTGTGATATGTGAGGCCAGGATTAAGGTGAATGTCTCCTCCTAGATGGAGAATTACTGCAACTTGGTCTTTGGAGAGTATTTTTCCACTTAATTTTAATTTTGTTTGAGTTGAAATGGAATTACTCAGTCTAAAAGGTAAGGGGAATCATTAAATAGATTTGGGGCAATGTGTGGAGAGTTTAGGGAGGAATTATGAATAGGTGGTTGGGACAGAGCTGAAGAGATGTTGAGAGCTATTATAGGGTCATGGTAGGATGAGAGATAGCCTGAAGCAAAGCCGAGCATAGCAGGCTTCCACCCTCAGCTAGGGAGGCTATGTAACTGGAATATAGTGTAACATATTGGTCAAAAAAAAGGATAGTGGCCAACTTAGTAAGTGGTCCTTAGAGTGCAAGGACTACTCCTTTGGATGGAGGATGTTATGGCCACTTTACAGCACAGGGCAGGCACTTATTTGACTAGTTGATATTAATAGCCAGCAAGGATCTTCATGTTACATTTGCTTAAATTGTACAATGACAAAATTATTCAATGTAAATATTTGGGAGTTGGACCTTGCGGCAAAGCTCCTGCAGTATCAGGGTCATTGTACAATGACACAGTTCTTCAGTGAAAATGTTTGGGAGTTTGGATCTTCTAGTAGAGCTCTTGCAGTACTGGGTTGGATAAAGTGACCACAGGCTATTATACAATGACAAAATTCTTCAGTGAAAATGTTTGGGAGTTGGGCCTTCTGGCAGAGATTCTGGAGTATCTAGGCTGGATGTGCTGATCACAGGTTATTGTACAACAACAAAGTTCTTCAGTGAAAACATTTGGGAGTTGAGCCTTGTGGCAGAGTTCCTACAGTATTGTTGTCAGATGTAGTGACCACAGGCTGTGGACTGTGAAGAAAGATGGTGACTGAGTGGAAGAGGAGACATAAGTCTCTTTAATCCAAGAGGAATTATCCTTGATATTCTACAAGGTAAAAAAAAATGTAACTAGCTTGTGAGATATTATCATCCACCCTTTGAATAACTTAATATGTACTAACTCAAAGAAACATTTCTTAATTTGGTTACTATAAGGCAGCTAGCCACTTGAATCACCTAACGTCCATATTACATCTCACCTAAAAACATGCTGGCTATGCCCTTGTAACTCTCCTCTCTAACATCTCCCACTCCATCTACCCTCAACCTTTCTTCCACCCCAATAACTACCTTTATTACAGCAAACTCTGATGCTTGTATGCCTATCTATTTATTATACTGCAGTAATTTCTTACTGTAACAATGTTAATAACTATTTACTTCGAAGAATACAGACCATCTTAGGTGGCTCAGATGCTAGGTGTCTACTGTATGTACTATGTTCTTCATCTGTAACTATGTTTGTAATAATTTTAGTTGTGGAGCTTTTCTCCCTGGGCCTCGGCTAAAAAAGGACCTGCGTCCAGTCAGACTTTCCCGGTCAACAAATGTAAATAAATAAATATTCCTCATACAGAACAAATATATTTGTGATGTAGGAGCTTTTTAAGTAAAAGTGTAGGGAGTTTACTAATGAGGTACAAAGGGGACAGTGATGCATTAATGACACAAAGCTGAACTTGCTTCCTCAGGAGCTTCAGGAGATAGATAAGGAATTTAAACATTAGATGTATGAAAATCAGGGGCTTTTATATAGATAAAAAATATTAAACAGGCAATCAAACAAATTCACTAAATCAGTATATATGGGAAATGGGGAAGATAGTGAATCAATTATACTCCGTGTTTTTTATAATGATGAAACACTAACCTGAATGTCATAATCCATCGATGCAGACTAGAAACTGCCTCTTTATTTGTGCAGCTGTATACCATACATGAACCTGCCATATGAGGTCCCTTACAACTGCTGACTAGTGCGTGATCATAATGTGCACAATGCAACATGCATTAAACATCCTGCATGCAGTCAGAATGAATGGCAGCCCCAGACTCATCATGGCAATGGAAACAGACTTCAAGCAGGCCAAAGACTTTCTCAATAACAATTTGTGTCTGTGGCAAGGCGGTGTTATAAATTTCCTTTATCCCATTGGATTCATCACACACATGAGCTAGGGTTCTAGGGAATAGCCTACATCACCCAGAAAACACAAGCAAAAAAGAGAAAAGGGGTGAGAGACTAAACAAAGGAAGGGTGATTTAGTAATAAGCAATATATTTTTCTACGAATAACTAATTAGATGATTAAAATTAAAATTTGCACTTATGAATAAGGAGAGCATGGGACATTCTACCATGCAGGAGGAGCTGGTAGAGTGAGCTTCTGTGCCAGATATGGGAATCATGGGCACTGCCCTGATGCTGGGTCAACATGCTGATAATGCACCCTATGTATCACCCACTATCAGACAGTCGATGGAATGGCAGCCTTTCCTATTGTGGTGTGATTTCCTCAATGGACTAGATGGATCCCTAATGGCAACATAGGTACAGTCTATCATACCAAGCAGCCCAAGGAATGTACCACCCCATAAAAGGCATGCATGGTTCAAGCTCGGTCCTGAAGTGACTCCAGGAAATAGATGTATTGATTGACACATGCCAAGAGTACATTGAGGAATTACTGAAATTTCCTTGAGGCACAAACCTGAGGAAATACCCAAAGTGTCCCCAGTCTGTCTCTGAAATATCTCCATGGCAAGAATAAAGAGAGCTATACATACCTTAGTATCCACAGGTATAGGAAATCCATGCATTCCCCCAGTTCCTGTCTGTTGGCCATACATACTCACGTAAGATCTTAAAATGTCCTTGTCATCTCTAAACCCATCAAGATGTTCCAGATTATCAAAACTGTAAGGAGTTATTCTTTATCTGTATCCTTCCCTTCTGGGCAGCAGAGCATCACTGGACAATGCGGTTTGGCTCAATCAAAACAAGCCTCTTATACTGGGGGGCAACCATGCTAGCTGGAAAGCAAGCATCTTCAGCAAATGCAAAGTAGATAGAAAAGGCATAATTCCACATTTTGCAACACAGATGTTTTCACAGCACAATCTCATCAAAAAAGGACAATGAATCACAAGTAGGTGGGTAGGGGGTATATCTCTCTCCTCCCCCTAAAGGACCAATCTCAATACTGGAAGAATGCCAGGCACCCTGCATTACTGCAGCACAGGTTAAAGCTGCATTGTCTAAGTCCAAGAATACAGCTTCCATGGAACCTGACAATATCTCTGGCTGTGTTCTCCATGAATTACAAAGTGAACTGGCATCACATCTGTGTGCTCTGTTTACTCACAGCCTCACCTCGGGCTTTGTCCCTACCGAATGGTGCACTGAGCGACTACAGACCCTGGAAATTATTGCCCCATTAGCTTGACGAGTCTGATATGTAAGGCTATGGTGCGCATCATTATGGACCTAATTAACAAGGACATAGGGAATCTCCAAACTCTAGATCCCATGCAATTTGGTTTTGTGAAAGGTAAGTCATGCCTGCTCGACCTGGTTGACTTCTTTGAGTCAGTCACCAGAGTGGTGGATGAAGGTAAGGCAGTTCATATAACCTACCTCGATCTAGCCAAGGCCTTTGATACCATTCCTCACTCAGGAATTATTGATAAACTCAACAAATTAGGCATCAACCCCTCTATCATTAGGTGGGTTGCAAACTGGCTCACAGATAGAACCCACAGTGTGAAAGTAGCGGACTCCAAGTCAGACTGCCAACCAGTCACGAGTGGAGTCCCACAGGGATCAGTCCTGGGTCCTCTCCTGTTTAGCATCTACTTCTCAGAAGTCCAGGCCAACACGGAGGGACTCTGGCTGACCAAATTTGCAGACTACTGCAAGCTAGGAGCCATTATTAACTCCCCAAGTGATGCACACATCCTACAGAAAGGCCTCACTGAGACCAATGACTGGTGTCAAAACCATGGCCTTAAGCTTAATGCCAAAAAATGCATCATCATCCCCTTTGGGAAAAACTCACTTCCCACTAATTACCACATCAACGGGATCCCACTGAATATGAAGGCATTATAAGTGATCTGGGGACACAGGATGACAGTAACCTCTCCTTCAACCACCACACTGCCACTGTGGTCAGAAAGTCCTTCTATGTGGCACATCTCATTACCAAGGGTTTTGCATCCAGGAAGAAAGAGGTCATCATTTCTCTCTACTCTTCCCACATTAGACCAGTCATAGAGTATAATGCCCCATTTGGCATGTACCTCACTGGACACCTGCAATAGCTGGAGAGGCCACAAAAGTACCTCACGAAGAGGATCCTAGGCCTTAAACACATGACCTACATGGACAGACTTAAAAAACTCCAGCTATTCTCTGTCTCATATCGTCTACTAAGAGGCAATCTCTGCTTGACTTACAAAGCCGTGTGTGAGATCCAGCTCTGTGAGAAATGCTACATCTAAAAAAATCTCAAACCCTCCACATCACATCCTCCAGAGACCTCAACCTCATTACCACAATCAACAGAACATGCTAGAGGGACAGGTTCATAACCCAGAGACTGCCCATGCTCTGGAATAGACTTTCCATACATGTTAAGCAGAGCACATCATTATCCCTCTTCAAGAGAAATCTTGATGAGTGGATGTGAAATAGAAAGTTCACCCCAGGGATCACTCCAGTCACTTTACTTGATAGAGGTACTGGGAACTTACGTCGGGTGGCATGATGCCAGGGCACTTCTATGGGCCAGGCTTGTAAAGGCCTCAGGGCTATTACCCTAGTACACACCTATGAAACTATGAACCTATTAGTATAAGAAGTTCTACATCATATCTAATTAATCCTTCATTTACATTTGTTTATTGAGCCTATTACATGTGAGTGAAAATTCCCTTTATGAATTGCACTTCACATACAACTACAAACCTACTTGCACAGGATACTGGTCGGAAGAACAAAGCAGAAGTTTTGAAATGTTAAATAATTTGCTAACCGATGCACGTTGACTCTAATATTTTGATGGTGCTTTTCCTATGGCCACTTTAAAGGATGGCAGGACAGAAAGGGTGAAAACAGTACTACTACAAGCAAGCAAATCAAATGTGAATGAATTTGAAACCGTGATAAATCGTAGACAGGATTCTGTTTTGGTGCACTCCCAATTCCCTAGGGGACAGATGAACAGAGGGAGGAAGTGGAAAAACAACCAGAACAGATAGGGAATTTAAGTAATATTACGTCCACAGACATATACTATATCAACACATGAGGGTAGAGTATTAACCAATCAAGGTTACAGTATTTTTGATTATACACATTTGAATGTTGACAAGACTTTTTTCACTTTTTAAGAAAGGGTTTAAGTCTGTACCCTCTGAGAAAGTCGATACAGTGGATGTTCTTACTAAATTAAAACTCAACAGTAGGAAGTTGAATTTTCAGGTCATGTTAAAGGAACAAAGTACAAGGTCTAAAAGTGTTCCTAACACACCTGGTATGTTTAAGAAAAAATTACATTTAATGCACCACACCACCCTACACTTTCTATCTTTGAAAAAAATGTAATAACAATATCGACAATTTATTAAAATTTCTAAGGAAGAGATTTTTTAACTTAACTAAGGAGGAAATAAATCTTATGCATGAACTTAGAAATGACTCTTCACTTAGGACCATGAAGCCAGATAAGGGAGGGGAATTGTTATAGTAGATAAAATGGATTATACTGGACAGATTTTTAATCTCCTCCATGATACTGAAATATACAAAACAGTGTCCAGAAACTAAATGAATGTAGCACACAAGAAAATAGAATTATTTTTGGAAAATTCTTTATTACAAGGGGTGATCACAGAGGATCTTCACCATAGGTTCATAGATGGTTATGGGGAAATTGAACAGAAGATCTTTATAAGCCTAGCTCTGTGTACCCAATAATACTAATGAAACCCAATATAAGGGATCTTCCCTAAACACAAGATTTTAGTTAACAATGACTGCCCATGTCTATGAGGGTCATAGATGAAATCCCTGACAGGAATGTATGGTTTCCCATCCAGTCATCCAGACTACGCTTAAACAGGTTTGATGTAAATTGGCAGCCTATTCCCAAGGAGTGGCAACCTCTGAGAGACATATCTGTCTCTCCAGCAGGTCCTATTTATGTCACAGGCCAGGTTAAGGTCCCTAGAGTGGGTGACCCCTGTCCCATTTGACTTGTGGATGTGCAGTATTTCCATTAGGTTTGGATCCAACATTGTTCTGTAGGCCAGACACAAGTCTCCTCTAAGTAGCTATATGCTACTGAATACAATGACAGTGACTTCAGTCTGTCAGTGTATGACATGTGCTGGACACCCTGAATTTCCTTGGTTAGAAATCTCTGAGGTCTCTTAAGTTGCTGCAGATGCCTGGTAGGTACATACCAAAGGGAGCATTGTACTCATTTATTAGCCTTATGAGGGTCGAGTACAGGGATATTATGGCCTTGAGGCAATGCCTTTGCTAATGAGGTGTGCAAAGATGAATGCCATCCTAACCACAGTAGACATATGGTGGTCAAAATTTAGGCTACAGTCAACATGCATTCCCAAGTCTCTCACTACTGAGTTGTTACTTAGGGTATTATTATTTATATGATAGTCTGCAGAGATATCGTTTTTACCAAAGGTCATGATAATGCATTTTTAACACCAAGTTTGAGTCGATGGCTTTGGCACCAATCATTGGTTTGTGTAAGTCCCTCTTGAAGTATATTGACATTGTTTGGGGATTCATTGATTACACCTAATTTGCAGTCATCAGCAAACTTAGTCAGCCACATTCCCTCTGTTTTGGCCTGAACTTCTGAGAAGTATATTCCAAACAATCGGCGGGTCCAGCACAGACCATTGTGGAACCCCAATGGTGACAGTTCTGTTGGTTGAGGTAAAGTCACCAATGCTGACTGAGTGTGATCTGTCAGTGAGCAAGTTAGCAACCCACCTGATGACATAAGGGCTGATATTCAGCTGGGAGAGTTTATCTATGATGCCTGAATGTGGTATTGTGTTGAAGGCCTTGGCTAAGTCAAGGTAGGCTGTATGCACAGATTTGCCTTTGTCTGCGGCTCTGGTGACATTTTTAAAGAAGTCCACCAGGTTTAACAGGCATGACCTGCCTTTGACAAAAACAAACTGTGTCGGATGAAGGGTTGGAGATAAACTCTATCCTTATTTATAAGGTTCATAATGATTTGTTCCATAGCCTTACAGATAAGACTACTTAAGCTTATGGGTCTGTAGTTCCCAGGGTCTGTTGCTGTACCCTCTATATGACAGGGGATGACAGTTGCTGTTTTCCATTCAGCAGGGACAAAATTAGTACTCAGGCTGTGGTTGAAGAGACTACGTAATGTAGTCACTAACTCATGTTTTAGACCATTTAAAATTCAACCTGAAATGCCATCTGGTTCCATAAAGGCTGTGTTTTTGGCCTTGGAGAGAGCATTAATGACTTTCTCTTTGGAAATGTAAGGTGGAGGAGGTATGCAGGGAATGTTTTGTGGAATGTTTAGAGGGGACAGGGGGGGGTGAAATTTTGACCAAACCTGTTGGCTAATATGTTAGCTATTTTCTTAGGATCACTGTGTATGATGCCATCCACAGCTAGTTATGGATACAGCTGAAGAATGTCTTATGGTTATCATTAGTTATGGTCGCTAAATTTTTTTTAAAGTAACCTTTAGAGGATTTTGCAAGTTGTCTTATTTGTTTGTTCAATAAGAGGAGGGTGTTCTTCCAGTGCTGGGACCTCAATTTTTTTATTCTTAGACAGCAACATCTTCCTCTTGTTGTATAATTTATTAATGGTAGATGTCCACCAGGGAGGCTTATTTTTTCTTGAGGATCTTGTTTTGATCCTATCAGGTACAAATGCATCAATGCATTTGTGCAAGTGTTTGTACAGGGCATTTCTGTATACTTTAGTATAGTTTTCAATGCCATCTGTGGGAACAAGAGAAATTATTTATGCCATCTCTTAGGATGATATAATTAGCTTTGGTGAAATTTTTTTAGCCTGATTTCAGCCAAGAGGGGTTCAGGTATTATAGCTACTTTAAATGTGACTGATTTGTGATCAGATTTAACCAGTGAGGGTCCTATACTTGTGGTAAAATGGTCACCCATGTTGGTGAGGACCAGGTCCAGATTATTTGAGCCCCTTGTGGGGTTGCACACTATTTGTTCCAGGGCATTAATGTTAAAGTCCAGAAACCTTTGTGTGAACATGTTGGTACTCATAAGTTTCCCAGTCAACGGAGGGATAGTTAAAATCGCCCATAACTAGTGTTTGATTGTAATTTGATTGATTCAAATAGGTTCAAATAAGCAGCATGGGTATCTTGGTTAATTGAAGGGGACCTATAGCTAACAATGACATTAAGGGGGTCTTACCCACAGTTTACTGAACTTGGAGTAGCTCCATGGAGTTTTCCTGTCTAACTCTGGCAAATCAGCATGGTCTATCAACCATGTGATCCCAGACTGACAGAAACTGGATCCCCTTAGAATGACACCAGAAACTAACCCAATTGTTGAAGTCAATCATTTTTGTTTATATTGTGGTATCATCCTAGGTGAGGGTGGTATGCTGCTCAAGGCTAGGGACATACCTGCATGAGACACATATTCAGAGAGCTCAATTATATCTCTCTTCATATAGTCCACTGATGTACATCTCAAGTCATTTACACCAACGTAAACTATGACAGAGTTATAACAGTACTTGTTGACAAACATGAGTGCATGTGTGATCTGACAGATCCTGGCACCCAATAGACAGCTGACCATAACCATCTCCTTGTCTAGTCTGGTGAGTGGGACATCTATGTGTCTCACAATGGAGTCTCCTAGGACTAAAAACTTTGTTTAGTTGTGCTTTGCCTTAGGGTCTTATTTGATGATACACTGATGCTTGTGTTTTTATGTGTACTGAGTGCTGTAGATGCTGTATTATGTGTGGCATGTTTGTGTTTGGAAAGTCTCTGGTGTGTACCTCTGCATATGATGGTTTATGTGCTGAGTGCATGCATGATTTGCTTAGGAGGTGTAGTATGTGAGCCAAAAAACTGTTCAATGTTACTGTTCTATGCACAAGAGACCAAGGATTCCAGATTCTTAGTGGAGATGCATGTCTCACAATTTGTACTTGGGTGATTAGAAGTAGAGGATTCTCAGTATACTTGAGGCAGTTGCTTTACTGCCTCAGGATACCCATGTCAATCAGGCTGATAGGAGAAGTGGAGGGAAACGGACCATCTATAATGTTGGTTAAATCCTGTTTTTACAGTGGGGAGAGAAAATGGAGGGATGTGGTATAACTAGGTGCTCTAAATGGGGTCTATACTAATGGGGTGCTCTATAAAGGGTCTATACTACCAGAGGTTCTCTAAATGGTATGAGATTATTGTAGATTTGGTGCTTTTGGGACTGTTTAAGGGGCAAAAGTGCAGCTGAGATGCTCTCTGAGCTGCTAAGCACAATTTAAAGACTTCTAGGCCAGATACTAAGGGAAAATTTATCTACTGAAGTTTTTGGGTCTATAACCACTAATGGCTACCCTACATGGTAGTGTGCAATGGTGCACAGAGGTCTGCTACTCATAAACTGATGAATACAGCAGAGCAGTGGCTGATTGTCTAACTCTGCGGAGCTGTGTTAAAACAAGAGCAAACCCATGCAAACGTGGGGCTTATGTAGTAACAGTGAGCAAACTGAGTTAAACAATTTAACTGATATGAGCAAACTGAATTAAACACTTTAACTGATAAAGAAGCTCAAAAATTGAGCCCTGTGCCAGCAACCTTCAATCAGATGAGTCTTAATTGCACTCTCCTGTCACAAGGGTGCATGAGCGCCCTCTCCAACAAAAGACAGCCTGGTTTAGGGCGGCTCAGTGGTGCAGCAGTTAGCATTGTCACCTCACAGCAAGAGGTTCTCCAGTTCAATTCTTGGCTGGGGTGCCTTCTGTGTGGAGTCTGCATGTCCTCCCTGCATTCTCATGGATTTCCTCACACATTCTAAAGATATGCGCCTGGAGCATTTCTCCCCAGGCCTCCACTGAAAATGGGCTCTGTCCCAGTCAGACTTTCCTGGTAAACAAATGTTAAATAAATAAAAAAATAGTGCTCAATTTAACAAACAGAACAAGCAGGTCTGAATCTAGTCGTCTATGCTACAGCAGACAAAAAGTGCAACAAATCAGCAAGAACAGTTTAAAAAATCAGTAATATAGCAAAATACAGTTTAAAAGTGCAAAATACAGTATAAAATTATTCTTACAGTTAGCAGAATGCAACAGATTCCTTGGATTGCACAGATGAATACAGCTGAGCAGTGACTGGTCTCCTAACTCTGTGGAGCTGTGTTAAAACAGTGACCCAAAGTTTCATAAGCAAATATTAAGCTAGCTACTATTCTGGACCATTTTTAATTAAACTTAGTTCATTTCCCACAGTAAGGGAATCAATCATTGTACCTCCTGACTGTCAGGTAAGTACTATAATCATTACACCAACTCCTAACAGTTTCTGTTCAACAGACACCCTGTCATTCCGGTAGCATTTGGTACACCTAAGATCCATAAAAACATACCAGACCACACATATCATTTAATATTGGTGGCTCATAAGTCTATTACTTACCCCTTGGTATTTTTATTGATCGTGTTTTAAAGAGCTCTTTGTACCTCGCAGAACATATATTAAAGGATTCCTGTGACTTTTTAACTAAAATTAAACATGACTATTTTAGTGCATCTTAGTTTTTCAATGGTGGACGTGGTGGCCTTAGTCACCTGCATTCCCCAGAGGGAAGATCTACAGTTATTCCACGCAGCCATTCTTGTGCATTCAAATTTGGACAACACACTTATAAATTTCATCATGGAAGTAATGGAAATCATTTTATTTCTTTTGAAGGAGAGTTTTTTGTCAGGCAAAAGGGGCCACCATGGGAGCAAGATATTGGCCCTGCATATAAAATTTAGTGATGTACATGTGATGAAAGGAGATACTGCCAGCCCAGCTAGCTGGGATTTTGTAAATAATTCTATGTCATTGGTGAATATTGAAATGATTCATATAGGATGCTTGTTTTGCTAATGTATTAAAACTGTACATCATATGTATATCAAACTGCTTGTATAGACATCTGTGTGTTGTAAAGGTATTTGTAAAATGCTTGTATTTAAACTGGATCCATGGTGTGCCCTACTGGAGGACAGAAAAAATGTACCTGCACTATTGTAGCGGTTTAAATTTATACATTTTGACAGTGGAAACTGGAATGCAAGAGATTGGCTTCGGTCTAGCAAACTTCAGAAAAATAACTGAAATTTAATTACTTTATGGCTAGGCCATAAATAATGGTATCTTTCAGTTTTCAATGCAGCAATTGACACAATGTCTGTACTAGGAAACCTTCTGTATTGTCTTTAGGGTGAATTAATTACTAGTCTTGAAAGCATGAAGGAATGCAATTGTTTTATGACTTCCAGCATCTGCCAGAGATCTGAGGAGAAGCCCTTGTCTGTATATTTTTACACTTCGATGCTAAATACTGTCAGCTTCATCAGTGGGTGCTTTGCCTGGGAACTAAGAGTCAGATGACAAGAAATGATGTCATTCTGCAAGTGATCCCAGAAGTAATATTTTATATATTAATTTGAGAAGTCTCTTAGTGAGACAGAGCATTCTGCTTTCTGTCTTAGACCTGACAACAGCTAGAAGATCCATTCACTGCATCTGACTTGCTCTAATGAAGTAAGTTTCTAGGGTATAGTAATTCTCTTAGATACAGTCAGGAATATAGTAAAGCTTAGTTTAGATGTTTTTCTTGATTTATTTGAGACTGTGCTGCAATGTTGTTTTAAATATTTCCTATGGTTTTTGAACTCTGTCACTGTGAATATATATTTAGTATTATCTTGTTTGTTTACTATTTATTATTAAACATATTTAAACATTTAATTGTGGATGATTTGTGTAGAGATATTTAAAGTTTTGAGAGTACTTGCATATTTATTTGGTGACACTGTGTGGGCCACTCCTAATAGCCTTGCTCTTGGTCAAACTACCATTTGTTTTAATAGTAATATCACACAGTAAGATTGGACACCCTTTGTTAAGGGCCTTAAAGTAGCTGATGAGGAGTTGGCTGGTGGCAGTAATAACTACCTTATAGTCTGGGCAGAAGGGGGCATAACTAGTAAGCCTGTGCCAACCTTTCCCAGGTGTGTGTGTGTGTGTGTGTGTGTGTGTGTGTGTGTGTGTGTGTGTGTGTGTGTGTGTGTGTGTGAGTCAAACCTCAAAGAGTGTGTGTGTCAGCTACTTGGGCAAGGACATGAAACACTGGCTGGACAGAGAGGTTGCTGGCGGTCTTAGCTTGGGCACTCAGCTGAGATCTTAACTCTATAGCTGTGACAGTGGTGAGTGGGGAGTCTTACTGGGGATCTGGAGAAAGAGTGAGGAACCAGCCCTGGACTGACTGTGCTCTCTGTGTGCTCTTAAGGGAAATTGCACTTGATGCAGAGAGCTGCATCTGGAAATACTGTGCATGAACTTGTCATCCTCCCAATATATGTCCCCCTCTGTTGCCAGTGGTGAGGATTGAGGTTCTTAGATTACTGATCCTGTGGTGGAATGTCACATTATTGGTGGAAGTGATGGGATCGCCACATCACAGAATGGGATTCAGCGGTGTGGCTACTGAACTGCTGAGCACGTACGTAGTGGTCACTAAAGAATTTGTTTGTACTCTCAAGCAGCCACATGTTGGACATTCAGAGTTTCATATCACAATAGTTTTATTTATTTTTATGTAGCTTAGTTAGTCAGGGAGAGCAGGCAAGGATGTCAGCAGAAGATTATGGCAAGCTTACAAGGAGCCAGCTGGCTGAGATGTGCCAAGCCAAAGGACTGGTGCATGCCAACCTGACTAAAGTGGAAATGAGTGCAGCCTTAGCCACAGCTACATTACAGACCAGCAACCAGGTGGACAACCAGACTGGCTTTTGAGATGTACAACTCTCAGAAAATGGACAGTTCAACTTTCCCTCAGAGGACTTAAAAATCCATCTGGAGTTAAAGAGACTTGAACTGGAGGCCAATTTTTTGGAACTAGAATGAGCCGAGAGACAGTAGTAGGAGAAACAAATGCAATTAGAGGCAGCAGAGAGACTGAGACATCTAGAAGCTGAAGAAAATGAGAGGCAGAGGCAACATGAAAAGGAGATGCTGACACTTCACCAGGGTCAGGGAGGTAATGGGGAAGGGAATAACTGAACCCCAGAAGCAATAAAGGTCAGTAAATTTCTTCCAAAATTTACAGAGGGGGATAATTTTGACAGTTTTTTTCCTGAGGGTATGTAAACAGTATAATGTTGACCAAGGGCTCTGGTACAGTTTCTGACCCCTTTACTCCATGGTAAATCTGTAACTGCTGTTTCTAAATTGTCTGATACTGATTGCTGAAATTATAATACCATTCAAAATTCTTTATTAGAGTGTTTTAAGTTAACGCCTGAAGCTTACAGGAAAATGTTTTGTGAGCATAGACGCAAGCCAGATGAAAGTGTGTCTGAATATACTGCGGAGTTAAGCACTTATTTTCATAGATGGGTGAGTGGGTGTCAGGTCACCACTTTTCATGGGCTGGCAAACCTTTTGGTGAGGGAACAAGGACATGAGAATCTGGTTGACAGATAGGGAATGCAATACTGCAAATGAGATGGGGAAAAAAGGATACCTATACCTTGCAAGCAGGACTTCACTACACAGGAAAGGGATACCCAGTGCTGCACATGGGTCTAAGGGAATCCATGGTGAGCAGACTAAACCACCCCAGCACAGTCCACCAGTAACGGGGGAAACTACTAGTTCAGGTACATGGCCAGGATCAAGGGTTAAATGTTTTAAATGTAACCAGTGGGGCCATGTCGCATATAGATGTCCACAGATGCAAGGTGGGGAACAAAAGGTAGGGGAGCCAGCAAGTGGGAATAACAGAATGCCAGTAGTAAGTTGCCTGGAGACAACAAGGGTACCAAACTACCACAAGAGGTTATATCCTATCTTAGTAGATGGGAAACATGCCACTGCTAAGACAGATACAGTCTCTGACATAACCATTGTGAAGCTTGAAATGCTTAAAGAGGAGCACTAATTGCTTGGGCAGTCTACTCCTGTCAGAGGTTTAGGACAGATCCCATTCCAAATACTTCTGTCTAGGGTTTACCTTGACTGAGAGAGTGGAAAAGGAAGCAACCAAGTTGGTGTTTTTGAGGATATCCCTGTAGATGTCCTGACAGGGAATGGTTTTGATAATGCAGTACCTTGTGTGCATGCAGTTACATGCAGTCAGACTTGGAAACATGCAAGTGAGTCTGGTAGCCTGGGGGGAACCAAACAGACCACACACTTGAAGTCAGGATTGGTGAGGTGGTTACTTCAGGGAGGGAGCTACCCTGTAGAAGTGAGACTGAAGGTGAGTCACAGCTGCTGGTAGGTATTGATGTTCCCTTGGACAGAGTGACTGCAAGGGCAGATGTGAAAAGTTGTACCCAGGCTGACATTGATGTACAGCTATCAGAGAATACCAGACTTTCTGTGGAAATGGAGCTGGGAAGAGCTACAAAGAGAGAGTTTAGACAGGCTCAGCTCTCAGACCCTACATTACAAGGCTTGAGGAAGGTAGCCAGGGAGGCACCTGATTCTCAAGAAAAGAGGGAATCAGCATAATGGGACAAAGGGTTACTGCATAGAGAGTGGACCCCTGAGGGAGAGCTAGAAGGTGAGGTAATACAGCAGTTGGTAGTGTCCAGAGCCTACCATCTGGCACTTCTAGCCATAGCCCATGATATTCCCTTTGCAGGTCATACAGGCATAAAATGTAGAAAGAGACTTATTATGCAGAACTTCTATTGGCTTGGGATTTCCAGGGATGTAACAGGGTACTACAGGACCTGGGAGCAGTGCAAAGGCAGGAAACAGGGTCAAAGCTCCTTCGATGCCTTTGCCTGTGATTGAGGAGCTGTTTCGGAGGGTAGCTATGGATATTGTGAGGCTTCTGAGTACCCCAAGTACCACAGGAAATAAGTATATCCTAGTGTTAGTAGATTATACTACCAGATATACCCCGAGGCAGTGCCTCTGTCCTCCACTGAGGCAGAAAATGTGGCAAATGCTTTGTTAGACATTTTTAGCAGGGTAGGTTCCCAAATACTGACTGACAGAGGTACTAATTTCATGTCAGACTTGCTGGCTTGTCTGTGAAAGGACTGTGGGGTGAAGTACCTAAAGACCACCCCCTACCACCCTCAGACTAATGGTCTTGTGGAGAAGTTAAACTCTACACAAAGACCAAACTACAGGCATTTGCATACCAGTTTAAGAGGGAGTCGGACAAATATCTGCCCCATCTATTGTTTGCTTACAGAGAGGTTCCCCAGGAATCCACAGATTTTTCACCCTTTGAGTTGCTGTATGGGCATAGAGTGAGAGGACCTCTAGATTTGATTTGTGAAGAGTGGAAGGGTGAGTGTGAATCCCACAAGGAGTCTGTTGTGGCATATGTCCTAAACCTCAAGACAAGGCTCAGGGAACTCATGAGCTTGGCCCAGGAGAGCCTGGTAGAAGCCTTAAAGCAGCCTGGTGAGGCTAAGTATCTTACCACTGCTGATCTTACCAAGGGCTACTGGCAGATTCCCTTGACTCCCAACTCTAGACAGAGATCAGCCTTTGTGATGCCTTTCAGCTTGTATGAGTTCACGAAGATGTCCTTTGGCATTAAAAATGCCCCAGTGACTCTACAGAGGCAGGTAGATCGTATCCTAGCAGGAGCATGAGATTTTGCCCTTGCTCACCTGGATGATATTGCCAACTAAAGCCATTCCTGGCATGAGCACCTTCAGCATGTCAGGGAGGTGCTATGCAGACTACAGAGGGCAGGGTTGATGTTTAAACCCAGTACGTGTCAAGTGGGTATGGCAGAGGTCTCCTACCTGGGAGATAGAGTGGGGAGTGGTAAGATCAGGCCAGAACATGCCAAAGTTGAAGCCATTCAGGCATGGCCTGTCCCTCTTACCAAAATGCAGGTGAGGGCATTCTTAGGGATAGCAGGGTACTACAGAAAGTTTGTCCCCATTTATAGTACCAGAGCTGCTCCTCTCACAGACCTGCCTTAGAAAAACAGTCCAGATAAGGTAGTGTGGACCCCAGCATGTGAGCAGGCATTTCAGGAGCCTAAAGGAGCTTTGGAAGGATCCCCTGTATTATCCAGTCCAGAATACAGCAAATAATTTGCTGTGCAGGTGGATGCTTCAAACCATGGGGTGGGGGCTGTACTCAGCCAGGTTTCCTCAGTGGGAGAAGAGCACCCGCCGGTATATCAATGCCATAGGATCCAACCCATGGAGGAATGCTATGCAGCTGTGGAAAAGGAATGTCTAGCCATAGTGTGGGCACTGCAGAAACTTCAGCCTTATCTGTATGGAAGGGAATTCACTGTAGTTACAGACCACAATCTCTTAACATGGCTACATTGAGCCAGCCAGCAAAATGCCAAGCTACTAAGGTGGAGCCTAGGATTGCAAATATATACTATGACAGTGCAGCATTGCAGTGGGGTTAGCAATGTCAACGATGATGGGCTCTCAAGACAGGGAATTGGGTAATGTATTCCCAGATAGGCTCATTCCTCTCAAGCAACATTTCTCAAGGGTGACTTGAAAAACTAGCTTGGATCTTCAAAGAGGGGAAGAAGTTTGATCAAAGGAGATACTGCCAGCCCGACTAGCTGGATTTTTTTAAATAATTATTTGTCATTGGTGAATATCGAAATGATTTATAAAGGATGCTTGTGTTGCAAATGTATTAAAACTCTTTGCCATGTGTCCATCAAACTGCTTGTACAAATGTGTGTGTGTTGAAAAGGTATTTGTAAAATGCCTGTCTTTAAAGTGGATCCATGGTGTGCCCTACTGGGGGAAAGTAGAAATGTACCTGCACTATTGTAACTGTTTAAATGTATATGTTTTGATAGTGGAAACTGGAATGCAGGAGATTAGCTTCAGTCCAGCAAAATTCAGAAAAATAACTGAAATTAAATTACTTTATGGCTAGGCCATAAAGGATTGTATCTTTCAGTTTTCAATGCAGCAAGATACACAATGTCTGTACTAGGAAACTTTCTGTATTGTCTTTAGGGTGAATTAATTACTAGTCTTTAAAGTATGAAGGAATGCAATTGTTTTATGACTTCCAGCATCTGCCAGAGATCTGAGGAGAAGCCCTTGTCTGTATATTTTTACAGGCAGATGCCAAATACTGCCAGCTTTATCAGTGGTTGTTTGGCCTGGAAACTAGCACTCAGATGACAAGCAATGATGTCATTCTGCAAGCTATCCCAGAGGTAATATTTTAGATATTAATTTGACAAGTCTCTTAGTGAGCCAGAGCATTCTGCATTATGTCTTGGACCTGACAACAACTAGAAGATCCATTCACCATATCTGCCTTGTTCTAATTAAGTTTCTAGGGTATAGTAATTATTTTAGGTGGCAGTAATAACTACCTTATAGTCTGGGTAGAAGGGGGTATAGCTTGTAAACCTCTGCTAGCCTTTCCCAGGTGTGTGTGTGTGTGTGTGTGTGTGTGTGTGTGTGTGTGTGTGTGTGTGTGTGTGTGTGTGTGTGTGTGTGCATGTGTAAATCAGACCCAAAGAATGTGTGTGTGTGTGTCAACTACCTGGACAGAGACATGAAGCACTAATTTGACCGAGAGGGTGCTGGAGTTCTCATCTTGGTCACTCAGCTGAGATCTTAACTCTATAGCTGTGCCAGTGGGGAGTCTTATTGGGGATCTGGAGAAAGAGTGAGAAAAAAGCTCCGGATTAACTGTGGTCTCTGTGTGCTCTTAAGGGGAAATTGCACTTGATGCAGAGAGCTGCATCTGGAAATACTGTGCATGTACTTGTCATCCTCCCAGTGCACATCCCCCACTGTTGCCAGTGATAAGGATTGAGTCTCCATGATTATTGGTCCAGTGGTGGGGCATCACAGCACAGTTATGAAAAAACCTAAGTTTTAAATTCTAGGTTTAAAGATTATTGGTACACATACCTATGATCTTTACACAACATTTTTATATTATGGAAAGATCAGGAATCATTTAAATATGAATTTTTATCTTATATTAACAGCACAACCCCCTTTTTTATGGTTTACACATGTTCACTGTGTTTACCAAATCAATTTGGATGTGACGATTTTTAATGATATGAACAATGGATGTTTTGTTTTGCAAATCTTTAGAAAAACCTATGTTTTCTAACAGTTACTTAGAGTTTAACAGTTACTATTCTTGGTTCATGAAGAAAAACATTCTTAAATGGCAATTTGTTAGAGTATCCAGAAAGTGCTCTGACGTCATAAGTTTTAGGTCAGAAAATAACATTTTGACAAATATGTTTCACGAAAGGAGGTACCAGTTGGACTTTATGTCAAAAACTTGTGACGAAATATCAAGAGAATGGGGTACCAAATTCAAACCCTTGCTAGGGTCGTAAGTTTCAGGTAGTCTATGTACCAAGAGGTACGATGCAACCAGTCCAAATGTCTTTTTCAACTCAGTGGTGATTCCCTTGTGCTGTTACTCAAAATAAATTAAAAATATTGTAGTAAAAAATTGGAGGGTGTTTAGGAGGGAAACTGAGATTGGTACAATATTAGCTAAAACCCTTAAATTTGTTTTTAAGACTGGGAGGAATATTAAGTACCTATTGGAACATTCCAAAACCAACTTTTCTAACTGTAATAAGAGGGGCACTAGGTATTGTGGTGCATGCAATCAATGCAGATATATTTTAAAGCAGTCTAAAGCTGCCCTGGGATCACCTTCTATTGAGATTTTTTTTGAGAGAGGGTAACTGTGCCACCAAAGGGTTAGTTTACCTTGCTATTTGCATTGGATGTAATAACTTTTACAGGGAAAAACTGAGAGGCAATTCCATAAGAGGATATATGACCACACCCACACAATAGCTAAGGGTATCACTAATACCTTGTATAAACACACACTTAGTTGCCCTTCTTTTATCAAATTCCTATTTGGCATCCTAGAAATAGTTCCTAATAACCCAAGAGGAGATGCATAGGAGACTGAAATTGAAAAAAGGGAATTAATCTGGCAGCTTAGATTAAATGCTGCATTCAAACCAGGTTGAAATAAATACACTTCAATAACACATATTTTAATAATCAGGGCAGCTTACTTATAAGTTATTTACAGAGTTTTTTAAGCTTTTATTGTATAATTCTGCCTGATGAGGTTTTCAGTCTGTTTCTTTAACACTTACATTTTTACATCACAAGATCATTTAAATAAAATATAAAAAGGCTTTATTGATTTAACTTAATGGTTCTGATGAAGTCCCATGCTTAGAGTGACAAAAGCACTCAACCGTTTATTAGATGTTTTTATTGTGGCTTTAAAATACATTTCTTTGGTAATAATTCATTCAACTGGTTTGTTTTTCCTTGTACTGGACAGGACTATACATGTTCTGGAGTGCCTGGTTAACACTATGTGAGCCTTTGTTTAATTATCAGTGTTTTAAAGTGGCTGCACAGACACACTGTGGAAATACTATTATCACTGCAGATATGTTATAGTGGAGTACATGTAGTACATACTAGGAAAGCTAATGCATACTCGTACAACTGACATACCTAGCAGGAGTTATCTGAATGAATAATTGAATGAATGAAAGGATTTGCAGGAGGAAGATCTAGAAGTCCTGAAAATCATGAAGTAAATTCCAGGGGCACTTGAGAAGCCGCAACAACTTAAATGGTGAAAACGGATGATAGAAAAGCCATAATGTTAGCATAACCAGATAGTGCAAAGCATTTGTTTCTATTGAGCAAACCATATTATGCTCTCATAGAAGAGCTATCTTTCATACAAGATATGTTATTTAAGGGCAATAAACTAATTATTCCATTGCAGCTATGGAATCAGATGAAAAATGCATGAGTCTCACTTAGGAATGTACAAGTAAAATGCAAAAGATGGAGATATCATGCACTGGCACAACTGTGTGTAAAAACTGTTTTGGTTTGTTTTTTGTCTCACCTCTGGTTCTTTTAAGAACTAACAGGCAGCAGTTTGTATGTCCTCTTTTATTTTATCCCACCCTCACAGGTGTATAAAAATGCTCGAGGTGTATAGAGTCACCTAGCTTCTCCCGAGTTGTGTAGTGGGAGTGGCTGTAGGAGTGAAAGCTCAGGCATCCAATAGAAGGCTCTGCACACCTTCAAACCATGGCATTTACCAGCTAAGTGTTGTGGGCAAGAAGATTGAGGGGTACAGGCTGGAAAAAAACTAGTGAACTTTTTTTAGGGAAAGAGCTCATCTCCATCTAGAGAAAGCATGCAATCCAGTAGGGCTAAAATTCTTAGCGGGTACTGTTACAAGATTTAAAAAAAATGGTAGACCTAGAAAGTGCAAATGCAGCACAACACAGCAGGAGTGTAACTAAGATTTTCACATTTGTAATGATAGCTCTCAAACTGCTGCTGAGATCTATCGTGACTTAAACAGAACATGCTGGAGAGACAGATGTGTGTTCCTTGGTCGCAATATTTGAGTGAGCTTTCAAGCTTTATTTCTAAACTGAGCTTTTCAAACCTCTTATTTTTTGGTGCTAGTGGTTAATCCCTCTCTACTGCTGCCTCACACACATGTTCCCCTCTCTCTCTCTCCTCTCTCTCCACACACACACACACAACTCTGCTACATGCTCACACTTCAGCATATGCTAAAACAAGCATTAAAAATTGTTTTCATGTTTTTTGAGCTTTTTGATGTTTTTATTTTGATTTTTTTTCTTTGTAGGAGTGCTTTTTATACTCACCTCTTTACTTTTTGGTGACACATCGCTCTCTAGAAGTGCTGTTATGTCTTCTACCTACTCTCTGCTCTTACTCACACTACACACTCTCACACACACACACACACACACACACACACACACACACACACACACACACACACACACACACACCTTGCACACAAACACACACACCTTGCACACAAACACACACACACACACACACACACACACACATATAAACATCGCTACTACACACACACATTTTCTCTTTCACACAGTTTTTTACACTCAAACACATCTGTTTCACACTGTTTGTTTTAAACTAAACCTAGAAGCGGAGCGATATGTACAGTCACTCTCAATGTATTGCTCGACACTGCATTACAACACTCTCAACTCACGCTAATACATACACACACACACACACACACACACACGACACACACACACACACACACACACACACACACACACACACACACACACACACACACACACACACTTTTTTTTCTTTTTTTTTTTTTTTTTTTACAAAGCTACTTAGCGGAGTGTAAAAAATAATATATAAATGTTGTTATGATGTCAGGAACCACCCATGGCAGCTTGATATGCACAGTGAAGCAGTGAAGCAGTGGATTTTTTTTTTTTTCATTATGTAGTACATAGGCATTCTCTACAGTCAGGATGCTGAGGATGGTAACCCATTCTCTCTCTAAATTAATTTATGCCTCATTCACCTACGTAAAAAGGCAGATTAAGGGAGCCATTCCTTTGTCCCATTACTTGGCTATTTCTCCTCAGTTGCTATAAACAGTGTTCATACCTCTAAGTGTACACACAATTTTCTGCTTTACTTCTCCAACGATTACTGATGTTTGGATTTAATTTAAAACTTTAATTTCAAATGTTATAGCACAAACACTGATAGACATTTGCTACACAATGCAATACAGTCTCATTCAAAGAAAATGCATCTGGCTAGTGGCAGATTAAGTTTACCTTTGGGCTGTTTTCAAATCAGGCACCTTGCACACATGTTTAGAACCATACAAACATTCTTTGGTTCACCTTCCTGATTGTATTAAATTATATCCTTTGTATAACATATAACCACTTGTTAGAGCATATTTTAAATTTATAGTTTTCAACATTTTTCCAGTTAGGAATGAAAGAAAACATATGAACCAATAATGACAAAACTGCTCAAATGAGAACATTTCAACTATAAAAGGCCACTCAAACCCCTGTCAGTACAATCCATTGACATCGGTCAATATGCACAATATCTGCAAAAGTAAAAATGTTCTGGATAATTGCACATTAAAGACATCTGTAACTAATGAAGAGGTCGCTGCTAGCAAACAACTTTATATTTCAGTGTTTCATCTACAAATTCAGTGCCTTCTTCCCTTGAAGAATAAATTGCCTAAGTCACATTAAAAAATGTTAAGCTGGTAATATTGCAATAGGGAATGGATAACAAATTGATAACAGGTTCATAATCACTAGCCATCTTATCCAAAGGGGAACATGCTCAGCACATTCTGCCAAAATCTGTACAATTGAAAGGTATAGTGCACACACACACACACACACACACACACACACACATGCACGCATGTGTATGAACAAATGCAAAGGACTTTCTTAAAGAAGAACTCCCATCAAAAAAAATATATATATTTTTTTTAAATTAAAAAAATAATCCCTGGCCAGCAAGCCCTCTCCCAGACAGTGGGTCCTAGGTGACTGTCTTGGTAACATACTGCTGGATCCAGCTCTGGTCCTAGTGTTACCCCCTCTTCCAAAGAAGTTGTACTGAAATCAGTACAGTGCATGTACCTCCCGATGCCCTTGCAAGATAGTGGTTATCAGTGAAACATGGTTTAGTAACAATAATATACAATTGCAGCTCAATGGATTCCTAGGGTATTATAACTTCAGACTACTAACAAGGAGAGGGGAAGTTTTAAATATTTGCTTAAAAACCCACAACAATACTTTTGCACCACATTAGGGGTGATATGGAAATTATCTCGGTCATAGTTGTAGCCAGTAATGTGCCAGTGTTAGTCAATGATTTTACAGAAGTCCAAACATGACACAAGAGGATTATTTCAAGTTTTTGGAGGAGTTTAGGAATAGTTGGGTAACTCCCTTCTTGACTATTGCATGTGATTTGAACACATCAGCAATTTGTTAGAACACTTATACATCTAATAATCCATGTCAATAATTAATAATGGAATGAAAATTATTTAATTTAGCATGTCATATTCCCAACTATGGAAAATGCAAGGCTGGATTAGTGTTGGTTGCAGAAAATATGAAAATAGTGGATGTGCTTGTCAGAGGTTATTTGGGTAACTCCAGTCAGAATATGATCACCTTTATGGTGATTCCACCATTGAGTAATTGATGCAGTAATAAAGGCCAACATTGTAAAAGGTATTGTGCTGGTAATTATAAGAAAAAATAACTAAATAATTCTGGATCTTAGGATTAGGCCTGGAAGACCATTTTAACCCCAAATGTATCTAAATGACAAATATATTCCTTCAAAATTTGGAAAGGTATGCAAAAAGAAAAGAAAATCATACAACCAGCAAGCAGTATAAAAGCACTACTTACCAAGACTCTGCTAACTACTGTTGAAGACCACAGAGCACTGAAGAATATGAAAATCCATTAACCAGCCGAAGATATATCCAAACTCCTAAATAAGACACACGAAAGTTGCAAAATAAAATAAAAATACACCATTTTATCTAAAATATTTAGCACTATCATTCCTCAACAGAATTTCCTCAGAATCTGAAAAGGCTCATACCTCATTTCCTATTTGTACATTTTGATTTAAAGGCACAGTGTCTTAAAAATCACCAGTGAGGTAGTAAAGCATATATAATTCATACGGATCATGTCAAATGGTCTAAAACCACTCATGAAGAGTTTAATTCAAGAAAATAATTAATAAATCAACAATACATGCAAAATAAATAGTAAAAATAAATAAAAATCAGTGAGCTAATCGAATTAATAAAATAAACTATAATATTTTCTATAATGTAAAAATTCACAGTGAAAAATGCAAAGTACAAAATATGTGGCTAGGTTTTCTTCAACGAATGTTATAGAATTGTTGTTTTTATTTTTAGTACTGAACTTATAGCTGCCATGTCATTCAGACTAGGTAGGTATATTACATTAAGACGTAACTGCCATTTTAACTCTTTGTACTCAAGTTCTCCCAGTTAAAAAAAGAAAATCACCTTGGTGGAACAGCTCAATGTGAAATTTAGCAAGAGTTAAAAAAAAATATTTGGTATAAGCTAAAAAATGCCCCATCAGATAAAAATACAACCATATATAACGTATATATAAACATAATTGGGTCCACTTCTAAAGCATATGAATAATTTCTTTGTATTAAGAAACAAAGACAGGTAGAATATATTAATTCTTTCTCTTGCTATTTTCACAACTCCTCTTAGGTTTTTCTAATTATGTGGACCTACTTCTAAAGCCTGAGTCTCACATAACCAACTTTCAAAATCCCGAGATGAAAATCACGAAAGTTTAGAAACCCAAACATCGATTCTTACCAGGGTAAATAAATACATGGCCAACTGTAAACAAAACTCACACCATGGTAAGTAAAGCCCACTTAGGTGGGAGTCTATACCCACCACACCCCCCTACCTAAATATACTAATGCTGGGATCGCACTACAGTGGAGAACAGGGCATGTTGGCCAAGTGTTTACTTACCCTAGTAAACAGTCGATGTTCGGGTTTCTGAAATTTCGTGATTTCCGTCTTGAGATTTTGAAAGTCGGTTATGTGAAAGTCAGGCTTTAGAAGTAGACCCACATAATTAGAAAAACTTAAGATGAGTTGTGAAAATAGCAAGAGAAAGAATTAATATATTCTACCTGTCTTTGTTTCTTAATACAAAGAAATTATTCCTATGCTACATCAAAATCAATGAAGCAACAAGGGCTCAGGCATTATAAATAATGAGGACCTGATAGTTTGTAATACTGGTGATGCCATTCAGGATATTGTCTGTGTACTCCTATATTGACAGAAAATTAAACTTATTGGAAATGATACTAGCAGATGTTTTATGCCTTGTAGTTAAGGAAGAATGGGTCAAAGATGCACTGAATAAGGTTAAGAAGGACTCTGCTCCTGGACGTGATGAAACTAATAGATATTTCTTTTGTATGATCAAGGATAATATAAGACCATTTCTATTAACCTTATTCTAGTGAACACTTAAAATGCGATAATGTTACTCATAAATGGAACCATGCACATGCTATCCCTACATATAAGAATGGTACAGTGGGTAAAGCTGATAGTTATAGACCAATCAGCCTTTCTAGTATAAGCTGGAAAACCTTGGAATATCCACAATATCTGCAGTCCACTGGGCAAGTCGAATGCACAGTACAGATTGAGAAACCACATTCAACAAAATGTGATACATCAGAAAGTATATGCGTTAATGTAGCATCACGAGAGTGTAGAGATATGCCACTACAAAAAAGCTGAAAACAAAGCTTCCTTTACACTTTTGGCTCCTGAGAGGAGAATGCAAACATCAGCTCTTCTCAGGAAAAAGTCACATAGCACAAAAGCAGTACTGTTACAGAAGAGGAAAATGTGTCTTTTCTAGAAGGAGAAAAAGTTCCACTAAATCAAATGCTACCTTCCACTGAGCCAGTTGGACACATCTAACCCAGAATTACCACACATTGTGCCATTAATGACAGAGAAGTATTCTTTAGTAGATGTGACATTAGGAATTATGATGTCCACTGCAGAATCTACCATTCTAGTAGTCACAGAGTGTTTATTTTTCCTCATAATACTGTTGGCAAGAGTGCTGTTTGGTTAAGTTAGGACAGCTCCACTGTACAAGCTATGGCAGACTTACAAAAGAAATAGCGAGATACAGTCACTGTATTTGCTGTCAATAGCTACATTAAAGTGCCATTTTTTTTCTTTTTTGGATGTTTCATGTCTTTTGTCTTATGACTGTCCAGCCTTACAAATCAATGTAGAACATATATAGCATCATCAGATCCTTATTGGAAATGTGAGACCTAATATTGCAGGTTCTAAAGTTTTAAACAGTAAACCTAAAACTAATGTCTTTCGGCTTTTCCCGGTTAGGGGTCACCACAGCGGAACTCCGGTCCACTAATGATTGGCAGTGGATTTTTATGGTGTCGAGGTGCCAGCCTGATGCCCAACCTTCAAAGAAGGCACACCCATTCACGCACGCACCTACCTGCATGTCTTTAACGTCACTCAACTGCAGGGAGGATATGCAGACTCCACACAGAAGGCGCTTCAGCCGAGAATCGAACCGGAGAACCTCTTGCTGTGAGGTGACAATGCTAACCACTGCACCACAGTGGCCACGATTCCTAAAAACAAAGCAAATTCCAAAACTTGCTATAACAGCCTAAAAGATTATTTTTCACAAGGGGACCTAAGTATACCACTGATATGCTAAATGCTGACTCCCACCCCCTTTTATTTACCCTAGTTCAACTACCCCACTCCTACTTCCTCCCTCTTACCTCCTTTCATCCACTTTCATCAATTTTGCAAACACCATCACATGCCCCCCACAACTTATATACAGGGCACTACACTAATTCTCACCTTCCTTCACCATCTTATAACCAATACTATACTCTACCTAATCATCAACTTCCTGTACTGATGATTTAACCTACCATTTTGTTATTGAATCTCTAACTTAATTCCTTTCCCCCTTCACTGCCAGCATTCACCACCCTTATCTCCAATTCTTTCTCTGCTAGTACTATTAATAAGTGAGTTTCTCAGTATTATAATCAAATAATCTGACCAATTATATAGTCTCTCTCTCTATATATTGCTAACTCTTTTACTTATACAATTCATTCATGAGGCAGCTGTGCCTCCTATGAAAATATCCTCTTTTGTTAAACTTCCTATGGAAAATGTATTTATGCAGGTAGGATTGTTAATCTTCTTTGTAAAAATGTATTTTTGCTAGATATGTTTGTTAATCTTCTTTTGTAAAAATGTATATGCATGGCTTTTCTTGAATCATATGTAAATTGGTGTTTATTCTCTGTTTTGTTTTCTGTTATTAAATATGTAAAATATATATTTCTTCTTTTTTCCTTTTATTGAAGCTTTTCGCCCAGGACCTGGTCTGAAAATGGGTTTCTTACCCAGTTGGACCTTCCCGGTAACCAAATGTCAAATAAATAAATATAGGAGTTGCAGCCCCCATCCCTGGCACTTATCCATGATAACTGTATTTTGAAGAGGGAGTATTGTCAGAAAGCATCGTTTTTGAGTTAACATATATATATTGGCCATAATCATACTGAAAGTTTCACTGTTCTGTGGATGACTTTTAAAGTCCTTTGACTTTCAGCAGACACCCACATTGTATGATAGAGGATATAAATTATTGATTTTAATAAAAGCAGGATTAGGTACACCTTACAATTAGAGGGTTTGGGCACTTGTGAGTAAAGCTCCAGTGGAAAAGCACCTCTGTATCTCTGTCTCATGCCTTTGCAGACCTTTTGCCTCTATTAGTTTGTTGACCAATAACACTTCTATTTCTGGAATGTAAGAACTTAAGAAAAGAACAACTTGGCTCAGAAACCACACACAAATTACTTTAATACATCTATATCTATATCTATCTATATCTATATATAGATATAGATATAGACAGATATGTAAAACACCAACAAGCTTTTGCAAAAATGTTTTATCACTTAACATGCACAAGACCTTTCATTAAACGATTTAATGAATCAAAAAAAAATCACAAGATCATTGAATTCAATTACTTCATTTCTTATGCTGTTTAGCTTACAGCACAGTTTTGATACTAGCATATCCATTTAGCCCAGGATATTTATCTGCACAGAATATATTTATCCATTTGTATTACATATTCTCCGTCTCATTTATTATACTACCTCCCTTTTTTCACTTATTATCTGTAACACAATAAAATTAAAATAAGGCATTCTCCCTTTTTCATTTATATATGGCATTTGTATCAGTAATCAATATATATTGTGATGAGCATAATAGGTTTGACAGGTCATGCATACTGCAGTATATACAAGAAGATTTAGAGTCACAGTCTGCAAATGTTTTACATGTAAAACATTTCTGAATTACAAGGTGATGGAAGATTTTACTCTTACAGATACAGCTACAAAACTGATATTTAGTACAAGGTAAAGTACTTTCCCTTTGACTATCTCGACTATTAAAAGTCTTCTCCCTTTAACATAATTTTTGTTTCAAATCCTGCATTTTCTCATAATTAAATACATGCTGATCGAATACTTATTGTCTTAAACCACTGACACTGTATGGCAGTTGGCACAGAAGATTAGGGCTATGAGCTGTTAACGAGCTACATCCTGTGGTACATAGTTTGACTCCCTCAGCTTTCATTTGTTGCTCACTGGGACCTTGAGCAAGTCACTTAATTAGACGGTGCTTTGGGACAATTGGGAATTTGGACTCATCTTATTAATGGTATTCTGGACTGCATGCTTAGTAACAACCTATGAACTTAAGACACTAATAAGAGTGTGCTTTTGTAATACTTTGGAGCTTTTCTCCCTGGGTCTCCACTGAAAATGGGCACCTAACTAGTAGGACCTTCCTGGTAATCAAATGCCAATAAACAAAGAAATAAATATACTGTTGCATCCTAACAATTTCCTTTGCCATATTGGTTTTGCCTTATATAAATTAATGTCAGCCTTAAATATTGTGTATTATAATTATCCGGTCATCTCTCAGATGCATGCTTGGAAAAAATACAACAGCCTCTTCCATTCCATTCAGACATCACACACCTTCTCAGTTCTAATATAACCCGTTCATTATAACCTGTCTCATTAAATTCATCAGCCACCTCATCCAGCTACCTGTTTAAAACAAAATCGTTAGTTATCAGTCATGCAAGTCGTGCCATCTGCCCTTCATAGTACTTTTTAGATGTAAATGAGGGAGTGCATACTAGTGCAATGTAAATCAGTAGTCTTTTTTATACCTTTTTACATATCATTGTATTACTTCTCTCTTCTAGCTCTTTCTCTGTGATAATAATCAAAAATTATGTTTTAGTAGTAGAAATAGAATTTATTAAACTGTAAAAAAACAACAGTTTGGGCTAAATGGATAACAAATAATTCCAGCTCATCTACTGTGCCTCCTACAACATAAAAATGTAATCTATGAGTCTTTTATAAAACAACACAAACTTACAAAAAAAATTATTATCATCAGAAAAAAATAATCCTGCTCCCAAACAGTCATATCCATTATTGCATAGATTTTTTAGCCAAAGGCATAACAGTGGCTACACCTTGTTTTTGTAAGTATTCGTTTTCCTGAAACATAAGAAACAGAAGAAACACTGTTAGTTAAAACAAAAGCTCACAAAAAGCATTAGTTATCAAGAAAGACTATGCTGATGAGTCCAATAAGATCTTTATTAAGCTATATTCCAAGTAAATGGATAATAGTTCTTAACTCATCGTTTAGGAGACACAAGAGGTCTCATAAGGGCTGCTACTGTATCTTTATGGATTTGGAAAACCATAACATGTTGTTCCCCAAGGCTTCCACTGAAAAGGGGTTTTCATGCTCAGTTGGACTATACTGGTCAGCAAAAGCAAAATAAGATAAAATAAATATGGTTATCCAGACATGGTGTATGAAAATGGTTCAGCACATCAACAAAAATGCTCCATTAAATGTGTTGCATGTACATCATTCTTCATATTCATAATTATTATGTTCACATCATTCCCTCCTAATTTGTGAGTAAAAACAATATTTGCTTCCTCTACTTTCTCTGTTGTCTCAAACAACTCTGTGTTGTTGGCTGCTGATACTATTTCCCCTTCTTCTTTCTTGTTAGCATTGCCTGCTTCTGCTCTGTTCCCCTTCAAGATAATGGCAATAGGGCAGATGGTGAAAGAGGTTTAAAGCCGCTGAAATGATATCAGTATGTTCTCGTACCACAGATCCTGCTGTTGTCATGACTGATATCAGCATGTTCCTAGTACCACAGATCCTGATGTTGCCATGACTGATATCAGCATGTTCCCATACACAGTTCCTGCTCTTGCCGTGACTGAAATCAGCATGTTCCCGTACCACAAATCCTGCTGTTGCCATGACTGATATCAGTATGTTCCCGTACCACAGATACTGCTGTTGCCATGACTGATATCAGCATGTTCCTAGTACCACAGATCTTGCTGTTGCCATGACTGATATCAGCATGTTCCCCTACTACAGATCCTGCTGTTGCCATGACTGATATCAGCATGTTCCAGTACCACAGATCCTGCTGTTGCCATGACTGATATCAGCATGTTCCCATACACAGTTCCTGCTCTTGCCGTGACTGAAATCAGCATGTTCATGTACCACAGATCCTGCTGTTGCCATGACTGATATCCGCATGCCCCTGTACCACAGATACTGCTGTTGCCATGACTATCAGCATGTTCCCGTACCACAGATCCTGCTGTTCCTGTGACTGACATCAGCATGTTCCCATACCACAGATCCTGCTGTTGCCATGACTGATATCAGCATGTTTCCATACCACAGATCCTGCTGTTGCCATGACTGATATCAGCATGTTCCTAGTACCACAGATCTTGCTGTTGCCATGACTGATATTAGCATGTTCCCATACCACAGATCCTGCTGTTGTCATGACTGATATCAGCATGTTCCCAGTACCACAGATCCTGCTGTTGCCATGACTGATATCAGCATGTTCCAAACCACAGATCCTGCTGTTACCATGACTGATATCAGCATGTTCCCGTACCACAGATCCTGCTGTTGCCATGACTGACAGCATGTTCCAGTACCACAGATCCTGCTGTTGTCATGACTGATATCAGCATGTTCCCAGTACCACAGATCCTGCTGTTGCCATGACTGATATCAGCATATTCCCCTACTACAGATCCTGCTGTTGCCATGACTGATATCAGCATGTTCCAGTACCACAGATCCTGCTGTTGCCATGACTGATATCAGCATGTTCCATTACCACAGATCCTGCTGTTGCCATGACTGATATCAGGATGTTCCAGTACCACAGATCCTGCTGTTGCCATGACTGATATCAGCATATTCCCCTACTACAGATCCTGCTGTTGCCATGACTGATATCAGCATATTCCAGTACCACAGATCCTGCTGTTGCCATGACTGATATCAGCATGTTCCAGTACCACAGATCCTGCTGTTGCCATGACTGATATCAGCATGTTCCAGTACCACAGATCCTGCTGTTGCCATGACTGATATCAGCATGTTCCAGTACCACAGATCCTGCTGTTGTCATGACTGATATCAGCATGTTCCAGTACCACAGATCCTGCTGTTGCCATGACTGATATCAGGATGTTCCAGTACCACAGATCCTGCTGTTGCCATGACTGATATCAGCATATTCCCCTACTACAGATCCTGCTGTTGCCATGACTGATATCAGCATATTCCAGTACCACAGATCCTGCTGTTGCCATGACTAATATCAGCATGTTCCAGTACCACAGATCCTGCTGTTGCAATGACTGATATCAGCATGTTCCCATACACAGTTCCTGCTCTTGCCGTGACTGAAATCAGCATGTTCATGTACCACAGATCCTGCTGTTGCCATGACTGATATCCGCATGCCCCTGTACCACAGATACTGCTGTTGCCATGACTATCAGCATGTTCCCGTACCACAGATCCTGCTGTTCCTGTGACTGACATCAGCATGTTCCCATACCACAGATCCTGCTGTTGCCATGACTGATATCAGCATGTTCCTAGTACCACAGATCTTGCTGTTGCCATGACTGATATCAGCATGTTCCAATACCACAGATCCTGCTGTTGTCATGACTGATATCAGCATGTTCCCAGTACCACAGATCCTGCTGTTGCCATGACTGATATCAGCATGTTCCAAACCACAGATCCTGCTGTTACCATGACTGATATCAGCATGTTCCCGTACCACAGATCCTGCTGTTGCCATGACTGACAGCATGTTCCAGTACCACAGATCCTGCTGTTGTCATGACTGATATCAGCATGTTCCCAGTACCACAGATCCTGCTGTTGCCATGACTGATATCAGCATGTTCCAGTACCACAGATCCTGCTGTTGCCATGACTGATATCAGGATGTTCCAGTACCACAGATCCTGCTGTTGCCATGACTGATATCAGCATATTCCCCTACTACAGATCCTGCTGTTGCCATGACTGATATCAGCATATTCCAGTACCACAGATCCTGCTGTTGCCATGACTGATATCAGCATGTTCCTAGTACCACAGATCTTGCTGTTGCCATGACTGATATCAGCATGTTCCAATACCACAGATCCTGCTGTTGTCATGACTGATATCAGCATGTTCCCACTACCACAGATCCTGCTGTTGCCATGACTGATATCAGCATGTTCCAAACCACAGATCCTGCTGTTACCATGACTGATATCAGCATGTTCCCCTACTACAGATCCTTCTGTTGCCATGACTGATATCAGCATGTTCCAGTACCACAGATCCTGCTGTTGCCATGACTGATATCAGCATGTTCCAGTACCACAGATCCTGCTGTTGCCATGACTGATATCAGGATGTTCCAGTACCACAGATCCTGCTGTTGCCATGACTGATATCAGCATATTCCCCTACTACAGATCCTGCTGTTGCCATGACTGATATCAGCATATTCCAGTACCACAGATCCTGCTGTTGCCATGACTGATATCAGCATGTTCCAGTACCACAGATCCTGCTGTTGCCATGACTGATATCAGCATGTTCCAGTACCACAGATCCTGCTGTTGCCATGACTGATATCAGCATGTTCCAGTACCACAGATCCTGCTGTTGCCATGACTGATATCAGGATGTTCCAGTACCACAGATCCTGCTGTTGCCATGACTGATATCAGCATATTCCCCTACTACAGATCCTGCTGTTGCCATGACTGATATCAGCATGTTCCAGTACCACAGATCCTGCTGTTGCCATGACTGATATTATAGATCATGACTTCTACATGTGCTTCAGAATCAGTCTTGTGTGATTCAACATGCTGAGCAACAGCAAAATGAGATTTGCATAATTCCCTTCTGATCCAGGAAAAAAAAAGTTTTCAGTCTTTGCATTTTCTCTGAATTCAGTTTAAAAGAACTGATGACTATCACTCACAGTGCAAGGCTTTCACAGTTGGTAGCGGAGCAAGACAATACACCAAAGAGCAAGGCAGCTGCTCTGATTCAGTGGTATTAACACCAAAAACAGTGTGTGAGTGCTGGACACATCAGGACTTGCAGGTGGCATGAAAGAATATTACCATGGTCGGTAGCACATTGCTAACTCAGATAGAACCCTGCATACTGTCACCACAACCAAAGATAATATAGATGCACAGTATACAACAGCTGTTGTCACTTATTGTTTAGTTTATGTGACAACATCGAGCACATGGTGCATAAAGTCTGATGGTAAGCAGTACTGCATAAATGACAGCAGCTGTGAAAAACACCTTTTCACTACAGGTTTGGCTGTATCTTGGAGGCCACCCCAGGGCTGGTGTTAGCATTTTGGGGGTCCTCAGCAAATGTCAAGTTGGAAGCCCCCTAGACACTTCCAATGAAACTATCAGCCTGTCATTGCCACCTCTCCTAAGCAGCCTTTTACTTCATGCTACAAACTTTTAGGAGTAGCATGCACAGACAGGCCTGCAGCTACAATGCTCTTACAGTGCAACAGGCCAGTGTACCACATTGTGTTAGCCTATTTCACAAAGGGACACTTGCAGTTACTGGAAATAGTTGCAACAATGATAGATTATAACAACTATGTACATGCCTGGACCTAACTGAAATGATGCCCTAGGCCTATTGTTTCAACACCCCCCAGCACACATCCTCCAGTCCTCCCCTCTGACCTCCCCACCCCTTCTTGAGCTCTACATACCATGCACATTACTTTTTTCTTCCTTTTCTCACATTTTGCCTTACTCTTTAGCTTTTTCAGGAAACCATAACTTTCTATATGCTCTGAAGTGTATTTTATTTTCTTTTTTCTTTTTACACTACCTTTTCATCCAATGATGGCTTGAACAGACATTATGATTAAGGAAAGAAATTCAGTGTTGCTTTAGTTTTCCTTGCATCCTTTCAACATACCTTTCCTGAGCAAGACAGCCCAGTAATAATCATTTAGGAAATAACTTAAATAAGCCATGGCCCATGGCCTTAGAAACCAGAGGTTTACAGATGCTCTGGGATGCATTTTAGAACATTTTCTCAGCCTTTTAATCCAATGGTGGCCTAAACAAAAATCATGAGAAAGAAAATAATTCAAGTCTTATTTTTTTTATTTCACAAAAAACATAAGGACTGCCCAAGGCTTAATGTTCAAAGCTGGCAAAATAGTTGACCACAATAAACTAACAAGTCAGTTGTTGGAATACATAGATCCTATCAGGGAATACTGACTGCCTCCCTAAACCCTCACAAAAGACAATTACTGCCTATTATGCATCTCTCTTGTGTTAGACTCTGATGAAAGCAGACATTCAAATTGCCACAGTCATGTGTATGTCAAGACTGCTGACACACACATACATACCATGGCCTCCTCATTTCTCACCCCTAATCCCCAAAGCCAGCCATCTGTATATGTGCCTGATGTGTGATTGTGAGGAAAGTGAAAAAATAAAGATTACAGTAATGCATTCTAATTTGTTGCTCCCAGACAGTACACTGGCCCTACACAAGCTATAGTAACCTTCTTTCTACACCTTTGAGGTCTGTGAGTAAATTAAAAGAAATAATGACCATACTGTCCTCAGCTCAAACACAAGCAATAATGACCAAATGTGCATACCTTTAAGGTTTGGCTGTGATGCTAATTAAGCCACACAATCCCCTACCCCCATAAACTACAGCAGCTTTCTGTATACACACATTTGAGCAGGGCTGGTTTTAGAATAGGTGCGGTTAAAAACAGAGGCTATTATCCGCTTTATCCTAAAAGGGTCATAGCACAGCACTGTTCAGGTTAAAAAGCATACTCAGAAATCTGATACGTTTTTCCTTGTAGTTTCCCCAACCAACAACAGCTTTTTACAGGGCCTCCACATAGTTAAGGATGATTATGGGAGCCCCCAATGTCCATTTATACAGTCTGCTGAGTGGGGGCCACCAGACTTTGAGAAGATCTAAGTGTCTGAATATTCTGTAATATATTTTATACCTTACCTTTGAAATATAGTTACTTGTTAGGTAGATTTTTTTACTGATACCCAGAATAATAATGTCTATCCTGGCATTATTGGGTGTGTGCACAGATAAAAAGCAGTGATATTTTTTTACACTCACACGCAGACAGACACATACACACACACAAAACACAAGCATAAGCCATAGCAGTACTAGTTTTATGCTTATTTCAGCAGATACAGTGGTAATGCCACACGAGATCAGTCATCAAACAGCAGCAGGGGTAAATCACTTTTACTTACCTCAGTGAGGAGTAATGCATACCTGTCAATGTGCCTGATTTCACAGATCTCCCCTAATTTTATTCATACTTTTGCTTTGACCTTCATAAAAAAGTTTGGTTTGCTGGTAAATCATTCAGGATTATAAACAGTCAATAAATCCAGACATTGGAGTTTTACACTTATTGTCCAAAAAAACACGTTGAAGCAAAAGGTGTTATTCTATTAACTTTTTTAATGAATTAGAGTAATATTTAAAATGTGTTCCTGATTCTGAGCTTTTATTCTGCTATTATTTTTGACACTGCACTGAATTCTTGAGCAAAGAAGTTGAGAGTTTTAGCATCTGGTGTTTTGCCAGTATTTATAAAACATCCTGAAAGAGAAAACCATCCCTGACGATTAGAGTCATCAGCACTTCATAAAATGCTGTCACTGAGATCAGTCACGCTGGGCTGCTGATCTCTAGTGCTTACCTTGCTCATGTTCATTATGAGCTGTAGCCTAACAGGGTCATGTGACAGCCTGTTCAGGGTAAACAGAATAATCAGGAAATTAATATATTTTTCTTCCTCATTTTTTTCTCAACCAGTAGCAGCTTTTGTGGGGCCCCCACTCAGTGAAGAATGATTACGGGGGCCCCTGCAGTCATGGATATTGCAGGGGTCTAAAGCTGGCTATGTTGTTAGTTTTAGTGGAGAAAATGTCCAACAGCAGGGTTTAACAATGCCAGGGGCACTATGTCAGTGGTCAAATATTTAATGGAATCGTGATGCCTGTTACATGATAAAACACTGTTACTATAACCAGAAATATCTTTGAATTTTAAAGGAGATTTATAAGAGTTATTACCCTCCTGGTTTATTGAGTATACAAGATTGCTGTATAAACTTTTGTTGATTTGATAGACATGTTACAAAATATCAGGAAAAAAAATACTTGCTGTGTTTAGGAACAGGAGCCCCCAAACCACAGAATTCGCTGGTGGCTAAAGCCGGCTGTGGGTCACACCTAACTATACTCATCTCTGTGCAGAGTTTGGTGTGACTCTTAACAGGAAGTTCTGCAGTACATTGAGGGTGATTTTCTTCAGTTGCTTCTTGCATACTTCCTCTGCGCTGATCTGTCCTGCTGTCATCTGTAGTCACAAATGACTGCACTTACAGGGTCATGATGTGAACAATAGTCCAGTGGCCAAACTGGCCAGAATCCCTTTTCTATGCAGTTTTCTGACTATGGTACTAATATGCAAACAGACTAAGCTCCCTCCATAGGATGTTGTTTTATATTTGTTTATTTTCTTTTAAAATGCATTGTCTCATTTTGATATACTTTACTTCATTTGTAAGGGGTTTGATGCTGTGGGTTTAAAATATGCTAATACTTAGCCTTTGGCAGAGACATTCCATGTGATACACATTCTTTCAGAAAGGCAGCCAGAAAAACACCTAATGTAGGAGATAGCTGAGGGTCTTTAATATAAGACTGATATTTAAAAAAGAATGTGTTAAGGGATAGTTGTAGGAACTATGACTGGGGATATATTGACAGTAAGGAACATCATGTGCAGGGAATATATATTTCCTAGGTATGAACTGAGACAAAATCCATCTGATTGATTCTTTGTAGATAGCATGACTGGGTGATTATGGGGATGTAGTTGGAGGAATATTTCCGACTACACTTATTTTATTGTGTACTGGGGGGCTTAACAGCTGAATTAGATGGAGAGGGGAACCCCTGAAAGGGGATGAGGGCACATGACATGAAGTAGAAATTAAAAATGTTTCAGGAAGTTACCTGACAGAATTGGTCTGGGTGCATAGTAGTGGAGTTTTGAATGGGAAAGAAGGGATAGAATGGGGGCTGTATGGATGAGGAAATTGTGAGTCAGGTAGGTAGAATGAGGAAGAATGATAAACACTAAATAATGAGGATACAAGAGGAGTTTAGTGATTTGAAAGTAGCTGGCAAGAGACTTTGTAAGTCTGGAATGAGTACAGGTAAGCTGGCAGTGTTAAATGTCTGACTTGCTGAGAAATTCTAAGGTGAGGCAAAAGTCATGTTGGGTATTTGTACAGCGGATGTGCAGGTAGACAGATGTCTATCATACTGGTAAGCACATAAGGAGGTTAATGATAAAATATCAACTTGGAAATTAAAGAAGATAAGGGTTAAAGGACTTAAGACAGAGATGGTGGTATCATTTAGTTAAGTTCATGAAGTGTTTTGAGGGTATTATCAGGCATTCTTTGAAAACAGAAAATGAGAGCACAAGCATGACTTCATTGTATATGTAGCTGATGTGACTGTGGCAACATGTCATTTAAATAGTGGAAAAGCAGTAGGCCCTGACAGTTTTCCCATTTACCTTTAGAGTTCAGCTCAATACTGTTGTTAATATACGTCCCGCTATATTAGGATCCATATGAGATAGTGACTGTATGTGCGCACTGGTGCATAGTCTATATCCTTGGACCAGTATTATATATCTTTAACTATGCTCTGATTTATAATGGGATGTTGATCGTGGGGCCTCTAGTATAAATATTCTTTTATAAATATACCTATACTTGGTATGGCCATACTAATAAGCTGTGAACCGTTTTGCCGAGACTTCAGTGATGATCTACATTTTATGGCCTTGGAATCAGAGCCACGATTTTCCGTTATATTTTGTTAACTAATAACATGTAGTTAATGAGAAGTTTTTATTAACGCTCATCTACATTTTATATTAACGATATACGCTGCTACATCCATCACAAAATCGTGGAGTAATGTCTGCTGACAAATTTCTGACCTTTGACACCATGAAGTCTCAAACTGTGAGTGAGTATTTAAGCAGAATCATATACCAACATCTGCCTTGTATCACCAGGGCTTTTTGGTAGTAGAGTTTATATTACTATTGTTGGATATACCATCTGTGTACGTGGGATTGGTTATGAAGGCTTGAGCTTTGTTCTGTCTTTTCTTGATATGTTGACTATGAAAGTTCATTTTCGTATAAGTCTTTCTATCACTTATAAATAATGGCGATGTTAAGCCATGATATCTGTATATATCAAGAATGATGCATATAATGGTCTGAATTAATATGATTGTATGAGTTCGTGGAGATGATATAGGAATATTTATATCTTTAAGCCCATGACAGATTTGTTGCTGATTGTGCTGGGCATTAGATACCAAGATAAAGGCTGTCGGATATAATATGCTTGCCGTTGGATACATAGGAGAATTATAGAAACATGGAATCTAGAAACATATAGAGTGTAAGGGCAACCTCTCTACAGTAATTGATATGGTTCATGGGTTAATAAAGCTATAAAGTAAAAAGTAAAAAATAGAACAGTTAAAGAAGATGAAGGAAGACACATCATGTTTTATTTTTATTTTTGCACGCTGATGTTTTTTACATGCTGCTATTTACTTATACGTTTGTCTGCTGATTATAAATTTAGAATGATGATGAACTATAAAAAATGGGATGGCTAACAATTATGTTCATTCCATTTACGATGATAAGTTGATATGGTCTAAGTGATTTAAAGTGGCACGACACTATTCATGTACTCGGCTCCAGCGCATATGCATATACTTGCACATCATGGCTTCTGATATAACAAATGGGATTTTTCTGAGGTTTTTCACTAGGCTACCGTTTGATTTGCATGATGTGATATTTTAACTGTTTATGTTGTAGCATCACTAATGCAATGCAAAAAGATGCTTGGTATGTTTGTTGTATTTGTTCAGAGTCTGTTGAGAGAAGTGACGTAATTTGGTGGGTGTTTTAATTACACTAATTGTGTTTTAATTAATTAGTCAATTGACAATTATCTTGGTTAATTGATGACTGTTTTAGTATATAAATGGGAGTTTTTTATGTATAAACTGTAACCTGATGAAGCGCATTTGTATGCGTGAAAGCGCTTGTTTTCTTATAAAATAAACTGGACTTTTCATTTTATCGTGGTGGTTCCTAGCAGTATTTTTTCATTTTGCTCTTCCATTTGATGTACGGAACCTTTGGATGATTGGCTTTTGTCTCCTGCTGCTGGTTTTTCTCTTGTTATACTTAGCCGTTCCTCACGCGATGGATGTACCGAACATTGAATTGGATTACAATCCAACAGGTGCCTTGCGAACCGACAGTTGGAATTGTTTATTCTATCAGAAGGATAACCCACTTCTGCGCCTGGACACTAGTTATGATGCTCCGGATGATGTTTCAACTAATAATGAGAACTTACATGACTTTTTTGGGCACTTGAGGTCTTTGGAAAATGATTTATATCGCCTGCATAGGCTTGTCTGGCAAAGAAGGCATCTCCAAGCGTGCCTACACTTCAAGGTTATCCCCCGCGGCATGCGTGTTTTATGCATGCCAAGTTACGGGGATAGTCATCCAGAACTGCTTCGTAAATGGCAGCAGTTGAACATTGATTTTGGTAACCAGTACATACAACTACTACTGGAACATTTCTCACCTATCGAAGCGGAACTCCTGGCTAAGGTAGAGGAACAGTATAATTATCTTACAACTAATTTTCAGACAGAGTTTTGTAGTTCTAAGATACAATCCATGAACAAACAACTGACATTATATAGCAACAAACTTGAGCAAGTAAAAACTAAGAAACTTAAGCGTGATTGTGAAGATTTTCAGTTGGGCCGTATTTTTGTGTGGCCCAGAGTTAATACACAGACTGGCGTTCACATCACTCAGTCACCGGCAGCTGTAAACACAGCTAATGATGGATCAGCGACTACCTTGACTGAGTCTCTGGGTATTAGGCCAGCTCCTATTACCCAAGTAGATGACACTAACCATCGAGAGCCCAATACTTCCATTACACCAAGCCTATCTTTACCTTGTAACCAGCAAGGTTTGAATAGCACTGAAAGTTTAGGTGCAAAATCTAAAGCTACTGGCAAGAATAGTACCTTTGTCGCACCTTTGTTTTTAAATTTTCCTCTCCCTACAAAGACGCTGCACGCACGCGGTCTGGGAGCAGGGGAAGAGGAAAAAGAAAACTATCGGGAGAGACACCAGAACGGAGAAGGAGGATCAAGAACTAAACTCCTTGTTCTTTAACCTGGCGACTAGGTCTTTTTCGTCGGAAGAGCAATTTTTATTAAACAGGGGGCTATCCTTCATACCCTCTAAGCACAGTGTACTATCAGATACTCTCATAGGCTTACGCTTGTTTGCCAGAAAATTGTCTCTCAAAGTGCTTTTCAATGATGGTCCATCTGACAGCAATATGTCTACCTATAATGCTGTAACTTATAAAAGAAGAAGTTCCTTCATACCTCCATTAACCTCAACCATTGAGTGTTTCATGCGAACATGTGAACATGATTTTTACAGTTATTACGAGCATGATAAACATAGCAATATTTTTGTAAATTTGAACCATGCGCTTAGAAACTCTTTAGATGTTTTGAGTAATGATATGAATATAGTGTTCAAACCAGCTGATAAGGGAGGGGGGGTTGTCGCCTTAGATAAATGTTTCTATAATCAACTGATGAACACAATGCTCAGTGAGGACAAGGCATATAAGGTCATAGACAAATCAAAGGTTGCATCAATAATAAATTATGTACATGACACACTGTACGATTTGCTCATGACGAGATCGATAGAGAAGTCATTATATGATTTTTTGAGGATAGAATCACCCCTTATTCCTGTCATCAAGGGGCTGCCCAAACTGCATAAAGATGAGTATCCTCCTCCATTACGACCCATAGTATCAGGTGACCATTGGGTCACCGAAAATGCCTCCCTATATATACAATCTAAGCTTGGTCCAATGATAAAAGAAATACCAACTATTTTAAAAAACTCATATGAGCTACTAGACGACCTTAAACAAGATCTAGTAACCAATAGATTGAATGTGAATACTCTATTTGTCACATTAGATATAAAGAGCCTTTTTACAAGCATTCCCAATGATTATGGGCTTGATGCAATTAGGCTCCACTTAGTCGAACTGGGAACCTTAGACAGCAATGAGATCATGAATATTTGCTGTCTTTTGGACTTGGTCTTAAACAATAACATTTTCCTGTTCAATGATTTGGTATATGCGCAGACGTGGGGAGTGGCCATGGGCACTCCCTGCGCCAACGCATATGCCAATCTGGTGATTCACAGGTGGGAGAAAGAGAACATCTTTGGTGACCCTAGGTTTAAAAACGTGGTCATATACAGACGTTTCGTAGATGACGTCATAATACTATGGAATGGAGGTGTAGATGAGCTTGAAGATTTTGTCAGCTACATGAATGGTACCACTTCATTCCTTACATTTACTTATGAATACTCTCTAGTAAGAGCTGATTTTCTAGACATTACTATAACAAAGGGTGACAGCAACAGTTTGGCCACTACCCTGTATAGGAAATCTTGCTGGAGGAATAGTATCCTCCACTATGACAGTTTGCACCCACGGTACACATTTCGTAATATCATAAAAGGCCAGATTAGTAGAATATTAAAAATATGTTCTGATAGACTGGATGCTTTGTGTTTGATTGAGCAGCAAAAACACCTTTTTATAGACAGAGGATATCCTGCTGAATTAATTAATGAAGTAGTTGAATCCACATTAAGGAATCCAGTCTCGTGGAATATAAGAGGGAAAGCTATGTATGGATTAGTGAAAGGCAACAGTATTAAATATGATATAAAATACACCAATGACGTTGAACAGTTAACTAGGATTATAAAAGGGAATTGGAAAATTCTACTCTCAGATCCTCCCCTTTTGAGATTGTTAGGTAACAAACCTAACTTCAGATTTAACAATTGTATGAATCTCAAAAGACTGCTTTGTAAGGAGAAATTTGAGATTAGGCCTATTGATATTCGAGCCAAAATAAGAACAGGTACTTATGCATGTGGCAGATGTTCTATGTGTAAATTTATAAGCAGGACACAAGACATTAGGATTCCAGGCATTAATATAAACTTTGAAGCTACTTTCTATGCCACCTGTAATACACAGAATGTTATTTACCTTGCAAGGTGTGACCAATGTGACAGCTATTACGTAGGCATGACATCACGTAGACTCAGAGATCGAGTCTACAACCATGTCTACGACATTAGAAAGAGCAATCTTACTAGTGCCTTAGCTACACATTGTGCTGAAAGGCCTCGGCACAGTTTTAGTTTCCAAGTGCTACAAGTTATCAACCCTAATAGGAGGGAGGGTGACCACTTAGGCACTGTAGAAATGTTCGAACTTAGGTGGATACTAAGGTTAAAGGCGCATATACCGCCAGGGCTCAATACTGTTGTTAATATACGTCCCGCTATATTAGGATCCATATGAGATAGTGACTGTATGTGCGTACTGATGCATAGTCTATATCCTTGGACCAGTATTATATATCTTTAACTATGCTCTGATTTATAATGGGATGTTGATCGTGGGGCCTCTAGTATAAATATTCTTTTATAAATATACCTATACTTGGTATGGCCATACTAATAAGCTGTGAACCGTTTTGCCGAGACTTCAGTGATGATCTACATTTTATGGCCTTGGAATCAGAGCCATGATTTTCCGTTATATTTTGTTAACTAATAACATGTAGTTAATGAAAAGTTTTTATTAACGCTCATCTACATTTTATATTAACGATATACGCTGCTACATCCATCACAAAATCGTGGAGTAATGTCTGCTGACAAATTTCTGACCTTTGACACCATGAAGTCTCAAACTGTGAGTGAGTATTTAAGCAGAATCATATACCAACATCTGCCTTGTATCACCAGGGCTTTTTGGTAGTAGAGTTTATATTACTATTGTTGGATATACCATCTGTGTACGTGGGATTGGTTATGAAGGCTTGAGCTTTGTTCTGTCTTTTCTTGATATGTTGACTATGAAAGTTCATTTTCGTATAAGTCTTTCTATCACTTATAAATAATGGCGATGTTAAGCCATGATATCTGTATATATCAAGAATGATGCATATAATGGTCTGAATTAATATGATTGTATGAGTTCGTGGAGATGATATAGGAATATTTATATCTTTAAGCCCATGACAGATTTGTTGCTGATTGTGCTGGGCATTAGATACCAAGATAAAGGCTGTCGGATATAATATGCTTGCCGTTGGATACATAGGAGAATTATAGAAACATGGAATCTAGAAACATATAGAGTGTAAGGGCAACCTCTCTACAGTAATTGATATGGTTCATGGGTTAATAAAGCTATAAAGTAAAAGTAAAAAATAGAACAGTTAAAGAAGATGAAGGAAGACACATCATGTTTTATTTTTATTTTTGCACGCTGATGTTTTTTACATGCTGCTATTTACTTATACGTTTGTCTGCTGATTATAAATTTAGAATGATGATGAACTATAAAAAATGGGATGGCTAACAATTATGTTCATTCCATTTACGATGATAAGTTGATATGGTCTAAGTGATTTAAAGTGGCACGACACTATTCATGTACTCGGCTCCAGCGCATATGCATATACTTGCACATCATGGCTTCTGATATAATAAATGGGATTTTTCTGAGGTTTTTCACTAGGCTACCGTTTGATTTGCATGATGTGATATTTTAACTGTTTATGTTGTAGCATCACTAATGCAATGCAAAAAGATGCTTGGTATGTTTGTTGTATTTGTTCAGAGTCTGTTGAGAGAAGTGACGTAATTTGGTGGGTGTTTTAATTACACTAATTGTGTTTTAATTAATTAGTCAATTGACAATTATCTTGGTTAATTGATGACTGTTTTAGTATATAAATGGGCGTTTTTTATGTATAAACTGTAACCTGATGAAGCGCATTTGTATGCGTGAAAGCGCTTGTTTTCTTATAAAATAAACTGGACTTTTCATTTTATCGTGGTGGTTCCTAGCAGTATTTTTTCATTGGAAATTAAAGAAGATAAGGGTTAAAGGACTCAAGACAGAGATGGTGGTATCATTTAGTTAAGTTCATGAAGTGTTTTGAGGGTATTATCAGGCATTCTTTGAAAACAGAAAATGAGAGCACAAGCATGACTTCATTGTATATGTAGCTGATGTGACTGTGGCAACATGTCATTTAAATAGTGGAAAAGCAGTAGGCCCTGACAGTTTTCCCATTTACCTTTAGAGTTCAGATTACAGACAGAAGGTGTAAGATGTGACATATTGCAGCATGGGTTAGGTATTGGGAACCTAAAGTTAAGACTTGGTGGTGGTCTTCTAAAAAGCCAAAGGGAAACCAGAGGATATGCTGAATCTAGTCCATCTCCTCAGTGAATGCACATATGAGGTCGCTCACTGGGGTGTTGGCATTCGGATTCCAGAATGTGTTGGTATTGTTAGTAAATAAAGGTATGGATGGTACTGTGTGGGGCACATCTGGTTCTCTATACTGAAGTGTTTTTTTTTTTTCTCTCTATCATTCAAAAAGCCATCAGTACAGGAGGTGCAGTTAGGAACACACATGAAAGAGGTTAAGTTATCATTCTGCTCTGTACCTTGGCTAACATTTTTCTCACTTTTTTTCAACATGAAGTTTAATGCAATCTGCCATGTAATATTAATATTAATAATTAATTATTGTTATTAATTAAGAAGTGTAAGCTAAATAAATGGGTAAAGGGTCTAGTTCAGTAATTAAGCATCCCATACTAGGATTTTTTTATACTTCAACTTAGCAAGTGGGTAAGATGTTGGCTCTCTCATGTATAGCATCAGATGAACTTAAGGACATTAAATCTGTGCTGACATAAAGCAATTATTGTAGAACATAAAATTAACGATAACAGGCACTGTCTGATGAGCAATGACAGTAGGTTGTGCACCACACAGCATAGTCCACACAAATTATGAGTCACTCATACAGTATATTGAAGAACACAGATCACACACTGTGCACCATGTCAGGGCTAGCCACTTGTTGGTGTAAATATAGCTCTAGGTGATTGGGTCACACACTGACTAACGTCACCAAAAGATGGGCATGAGTATTTGCCGGTGATAAGTAGGTTGAGGTCCCAGCCAACTCTGACATATGCCACGGACCCATGCCAATGGTGAGAGAGGTCTATGAGCTCATACTGGATAGTGTGTGCCCACTATAAATCCCAGCAGCCCTGCGTCAATAAGCTACTGACCAGCTGGTGACCCATTGCCGAATTTGGTTACCTGAGATTGCTCTGTTGATCGAATGCTGGACATAAAAGCTATCAAGCTGCCAAACAAACTAGGGATTGTTACACTCAATATAAGTTCACTGAAGGAATGGAGCTGGAAGTGGATAACATGATGGTAAGAAATAGGCTGGACATCCTCTGTATCCATGAAACAAAATAGAAGGGAAGCGCAGCAAAGCTACTTGACTTGGAATACAGAATCTACTACTCAGGAGGAAGACAGACTAGAAATGGTGTAGGAATTGTCAGGGAGAGAGGCTTCAGAAAACAGTATGAGATGTCATCAGAATTAGTGACAGTCTCATGTCAATCAGGCTCCTGTGTAAGGATAGGGCAGTATTCATAATCTCAGCTTATGCCCCATAACAGGCATGTGGTAGTGAGAAAATGAATGCATTAAGGCAGTATTTACAGGACTTAACTAAATAAAGCAGGATAACATGAGATGGTGTTGATAATGGGGGAACTGAATGCACATATCCTGTCAGACAGAACAGGATATGAGGACTTCCTGGGTGCATATGGGTGGGGCTACTGGAATAAAGAAGAAGTGGTCATTCTAGATTTTTATCTGGCAAATGATTCAATGTTGGACAGCACAGGGTTCAGAAGAAAGACAGTCACATGATCACATAGAAGAGTGCCCAACATGCAACTCAGATAAACTTCCTCCTTTGTATGAAAGAACGCTGAGGTAGAATCAGAGATTGCCAAGTCATCCTCAGTGAAAAAATCATCCCACCCCATGAACCACTGGGTGCCACAAACAGCTGCAAGCAGTGGTCAGAGAAGGCTCTAAGGTCAACAGAGACCAGGCTGCAGACATGGATGTTGACAGAGAGAAAGTACAAAGGTTTAAGGAAATACTTATGGCTGTGGCACCTCAGAAAGAAGAGAAAAAAAGTGGAGTTAAAGAATAATGGCAGCACCTGAAAACTGCATGTGTGAGGAAATATAGAATAGATGTGTGACCAAACCAGGTATAGAAACAAAGTACATAAGGAAAGCTGCTGATGGAATGCTGAGGTCCAGGAAGTCATCAAAAGAAAGGAGTGCAGGACAAAGTGGGAGATAGAAAAAATGGACAAGGCCAAGAAGAAATACTGGTTGGCTAACAAAGAGGCTAAGATAGCAGCTAAAATAGCAAAGAACATGGCATCAGTGGCACTCTACCAGCTTCTGGAAAGTGACTCAGTAGATGGCACTAAGAAACTTTGTCCAGTTGCAAGGCAAAGACAGAAAGATAAAGAAAACAGTTAACAGACACACTTCATAACAGATGTCATCAACAACCTACTCACCAGTCCACAGATGTCAAAGACAGCTGAAGCTTCTAAATGAAGAAATCCCCACATTAGCTGTATGGTTCCAGACACAGCCTACAACAAAAGAAGAAGAGGAGCGCACCCTATAAGAAGTAAGAAAAGCCCTAAGGAAAATTACATAACGGAAAACAGCAGGCTCGGGTGAGGTCATCACAGTTATGATCAAGATATTGGGTGAGTTGGGGGAAAATGGATCCTGTGGGTACTCACAGCAGTATGGAGAGAAAGATGTGTCCCACATTACTGCCAGTGCACAAGAACAAAGGGGGTATTCACAAATGTGGGCACTGTAGAGGTATCAAACTCATGTCACACTGCATGAAAGAACTGGACAGGGAGACAAATAAATGAACATGCAGAATAGTAGAAAGTAAGATGGCAGACAAGTTCAGCTTCATATAAGGATTCAGTACAACCAACCCAATGCTTGCAGTGAGACAGATAGTTGAGAGGAAACTAGAGATGAAGAAAGAGTCCAAATGTGTATTCCTAGACTTGCAGAAAGCATATGATAAAGCCCCAAGAAAGCTGATTTGGGCAGTCTGCAATGGGTCAAAGTCCCAGAAACATTGGTAAAATGAGTGCAGGAGTGGGTAAACCAAGTTAGGGCAAGAAGGACAGAGTTTTACAGTAAGCATTTTTCATCTGAATCACATAGGTTGCAGAAATGCTAGTGCGATATTTTAAAGATATGTTACATTAATGCAGGTAATGCAAGAAGAAATGTATGTGTAAAAGGAAATATGTATGTATATGTAAGCAAAAAGGTATAAGTAAACATAAACATATGTGTATGCAAATATGGTGTACATATGCATGTATGTATACAAATACCAGATAACATTATGCTGAGTATTCTACCATTTTGTTAGTATACAGATAATATTATGCTGAGTATACTTACACTTTTCACAGTGTACATATAACATTATGGTAAGAACACTCACATTTTATCAGTGTACAGATAACATTATTGGTGACTATACTTGCAGTTTTATGAATAAAACAAAAATGCTCTGGTAGCTGAATGAACTGCTGTAAACAACAATAGAATAATACAGAAAAAACAGTAGTACAAATGTCAAACTTTAATAAGATAAGATCTTATCTTATTAATGTTTAAGATGTTTCTACTGCTGTTTTTTTTTATATTATACTTACAGTTTTCACAGTGTACAGATAGTATTATGGTGAGTTAACTCACAGGTTTGGAAATACCTATATAATATTATAGCGAGTATACTCACACTTTTGGTAGTATAGAGATATCAATATGTGGAGTATACTCACATTTTCTCAATGTAAAGCTACCATTATGGTGAGTATGCTTACAGTTTGGGCAGTATACAGATAACATTATGATGAATCTACCTGCACTTTTAGCAGTTTACAGATAACATTATGGTGAGTGTACTCACATTTTGGCAGTATACTGAAACATTGCAGTGACTATACTTACAGTTTGGGCAGTGTACAGGTAAGATTATGCTGAGAATACTCACAGTTTGGATAATGTACAGATGACATTATACTGCAGTATATGTACAGTTTTGGCAGTATACGGACAACATTAGGTGAGTATACCTACAGTTTTGGCACTATACAGGTATCATCAAGGTGATTAAACTTAAGAGTTTTGGCAGTATACAGATAACATTAAGCAGTGCATACTCACATATTGCCTGTATACAGATAACATTATGCTGAATATGCCTACAGTTTTGACATTGTACATATAACATTATGGTGAGTATACTCTCAGTTTTGTCAGGGTACAGATAACATTATGGTGAGTACACTGAAACTTTTGAAAATATACAGATGACATTATGGTGAATATACTCACAGTTCTGGAAATATATAGATAACATTATAGTGAGTATACTTACAGTTTTGGCAGGGTATGGCTAACATTATGGTGAGTATACTTGCAGTTTTGGTAGTATACAGATAACATTATGGTGAGAACACTCACATTTTGCAAGTATACAGATAACATGTAGATGAGTATACTTACAGTTTTGGATATGTACATATAACATTACAATTAATATACTCACAGTTTTGGAACTATGCAGATGACATTATATTGAGTATACTTACTATTTTGGCAGTATACAGATAGCATTATGCAATGTATACTCACATTTTGTCAGTATACAGCTAACATTATGGTGAGTATACCTACCTTTTGGGTAGCATGCAGATAACATTACGGTGAATGTACTTACATTTTGGCAGTATATAGACACATTGTGTTGAGTATACTAAAGGTTTTGGCAGTGTACAGATAACAGTATGGGGAGTGTACTTATAGTTTTATGTGCACAGATAAGATTATGCTGAGAATACTCATAGTTTGGGTGTTGTACAAATAACATTATGCTGAGTATTCATAGTTTTGGCAGTATACAGATATTCTATGCATACTCACATTTTGAAATTATACAGTTGACACTATGGTGAGTATACTCAACAGTTTTGGCAGTACACGGATTAGATTAAGCTGACTATTCCCACAGTTTTGCAGGTTACAGATAACATTATACTGAGTATTCTACCCTTTTGTCAGTATACAGGTAACATTATGCTGAGTATACTTACACTTTTCACAGTGTATGGTGAAAACACTCACATTTTGTCAGTGTACAAATAACATTATTGACGAGTATACTAGTTTTGACAGTGTACAGAAAACATGGTGAGTATATTCACAGTTTTGGAAATATCACAAACCATTACAATGAGTATACTCATAGGTTTGGAAATATCTAGATAATATTATGGCGAGTATACTGACAGTTTTGGCAGTATAAAGATAACTACGCAGCATATACTCACACTTTCTCAACATAAAGCTAACATTATGGTGAGTACGCTTACAGTTTTGGCAGTATACAGATAGCATTATGGTGAATATATCCTCACTTTTAGCAGTGTACAGATAACATTATGGTGTGTATACAAATAGTTTTGGCAGTGCACAGATAAAATTATGACAAGTATACTCACAGTTTTGGCAGTAGACAGATAATGTTATATTGAGCATAGTCATAATTTTGGCAGTATACAGATAACGTTATGGTGAATATACTCACATTTTGGCAGTAAACAGATAATATTATGGTGAGTATACTTACAGCTTTTGCAGTGTACACATAACATTATGGTGAGTATACTCACCTTTTGTCATTGTACAGATAACATTATAAGGAGTACAGTTACAGTTTTAGCACTGTACAGATAACATTATGGTGAATATACTCACAGTTTTGGTAATATACAGATGGCATTATGGGGAATATACTCACAGTTTTGGAAATATATAGATAACATTATGGTGAGTATACCTACAGTTTTGGCAGGGTATGAATAACATTATGATGAATATATTTGCAGTTTTGGCATCATACAGATACCATTATGGAAAATATACTCACACATAACATTATGGTGAGTATACTCACATTTTGTCATTGTACAGATAGCATTATAATGAGACAGTTACAGTTTTAGCACTGTACAAATAACATTATGATGACTGTAGTCACAGTTTTCAAAATATACAGATGACATTATGGTGAATATACTCACAGTTTTGGAGATATAGAGATAACATTATGGTGAGTATACTTATAGTTTGACAGTATACAAATAACATTATATTGTGTATAGCTATAGTTTTCACAGTGTACAGATAACATTATGATGAGTATACTGACAGTTTTGGCAGTGTATGGATAACATTATGAAGAGTATACTTGCAGTTTTGGCAGTATACAGATAACATTATGGTGAGAACACTCAAGTTTTGTCAGTGTTCGGATAACATTATGGCTAGTATACCTACAGTTTTGGCAGTATATACATAACATTATCGTGAGTCTACTTACAGTTTTGGCAGTATATAGATAACATTATGGTGAGTGTATTCATAGGTAGGTACTAGGCTATTGGCCCTGTGGCCTATATAAGTGTTGCCAAAAAGGTTTTGTGGCTTTTGCCACCCAAGAAAATTATTTTCCTGTGCCCCTGTCAAGCAGTGCCGCAGAAATGATCCCCGGGGTGAATTTTCTATTTCTGTTTATTGTGGTGACAAGGTTTAGGTCCCTGGAGCATGTAGTTCAGAGAGTTTGGGATTTCTTTAAGTGTATCATGTCCAACAGCTCTGGGTTTGACATAGCTTTGTATGTTAGGCAGAGATCACCTCTGAGTAGGTAATATGTGACAGAGCTGAGCTGGAGGTTTTTTTGAGACGGTCTGCGTATGGCATCTGTTTGAGGCCAGTAATCCTCTTAGTGAGGTATTTCTGTGGCCTTTCCAGTTGTTGTAGGTGTCTTGTGAGATGCATGTGAAATGGGGCATTGTACTGTATTATGGGTCTGATGCGGGATAAGTAGAGAGGAAAAGGGCCCTCCTATTTTCTAGAGGAAAACCCTTTTGTGATGAGGTGTGCCATGTAGAAGGATTTCCTGACTACTGTGGTGATGTGGTTATCAAAGGAGAGACAACTGTCCACCTGTGTGCCAAGGTCTCTTATCACACTTTCAGTGTTTAGTGAGCTACCACCTATGTGGTAGTTCATGGGTACCGAGTTTTTCCCAAAGGGGATGACAATGCACTTCTTGGCATTGAGCTTGAGGCCATGACTTTGACACAAAGCATCTGTCGCTGTGAGGCCCTTTTATAGAATGTCTACATCATTAGGTGATTCTATTATCGCTCCCAGTTTGTAGCCAGCTGTGAACTTTGTTAGCCAAAGACCTTATGTGTTGGCCTGAACTTCAGAGAAGTAGATGCCGAATAGGAGAGGACCCAGGACCGAACCCTGTGGTACTCCACTCGTCACTGGTCTGAAGTCGGACTTGGTGTCAGCTACCTTTACTGTGTGGGTTCCTGTCAGTGAGCCAGTTGGCCACCCATCTTGTGACATAGGGATGTATGCCCAGTTTAGTGAGTTTATTTATAATTCCAGAGTGGGGGATGGTATCAAAAGCCTTGGGTAGGTCACGATAGGCTGTGTGCACTACCCTGCCCTCATCTACTGCTCTATTGACTGCTTCAAAGAAGTCAATCAGGTTTAGTAGACATGATCTACCTTTTACAAACCCAAACTGAGTGGGGTCCAGGGTTTGGAGGTTATCTATGTCTTTGTTTATAAGCCCCAAGATGATACGTTCCATGGCCTTGCAGACCAGATGAGGCAGCAGTTTCCAGAGTCTGTGGTGGCACCCCATTTGTGGAGTGAGATAACCATCACTGTGCATCATACAGTAGGCACATAGCCTGATGTAAGGCTATGATTGAACATGGTACTTAGGTGGGGTGCCAGTTCATTCTGTAGTTCGTGCAGTACGCAGCCTGGGATGTTGTCTGGTCCCATGCATGCTGTGTTCTTGGCTTTGGAGAGTGCGGTCTTCACTTGTTCATCTGTGATTACAAGTGCTTTGCATTCTTCCAGTATTAAGATGGGCCCTTTGGAGGGTGAGAAGAGGGTAAAGTTAGCACTGAACCTATCTGCCAGGATGTTGGCAATATCGGTTGGTTCTGTATATTTAGTGCCATTATGCTGTAGCTCAGAGCAGATCTGAGTGTTGCCATTTAGTGCCATTGTGCTGTAGCTCAGAGCAGATCTGAGTGTTGCAATTGAGACTCTTGACATACCTGTAGAATGCTTTGTGGTTGTGTTTGGAATCAGTGGCGATTTTATTTTCATAACTGGCTTTGGAGGATTTTATGAGGGATCTCAGCTTCTTGCTGAGGCTGACCAGGGAGTTCCTCCAATCTTGGCATTTTACTCTTTTTTTGCAACAGCTTCTTCCTTCTGTTGTAGAGTTTGTTTATGGCAGAGGACCACCAGATTGGCTTCCTTTTTTTGGAGGATAGCATCTTGGTTCTGTTGGGGATGGCACGATTCATGCACTCGTTTATGTGCTTATACAATGCACTGTAAGATTCAGCAGTCGTACCTCTATTTTCCATCTGCATGGGTGTCGTGAAGTTTGCCACTTCTGTCTTAAGAAACGCAAAGTTGGCTTTGGAGTAGTTTTTGATGGTAGTTTCCTTAATGGGGGGTGGGATATGGATGTCTAGGGTGATTAGCTTGTGGTCAGATCTGACCAGCAAGGAGTTGACCTCTGGTGTGGAACATTGGTTACCGATATTGGTAATGACTAGGTCCAGGATATTGCTGCCCCTGGTGAGGGTGTGGACAAGCTTATCCAAGGCGTTGGAATTTATGAATTCCAGAAAACGTTGAGCGAATGAGTTGGTACATGAGTAGTTTTCCCAGTTGATGGTGAAGTAGAGTATGGAGAGTCATATTTTGGCAGCATACAGAAACATTGTGGTGAGTATACTTACAGTTTCGGCAATGTACAGATAAGATTGTGCTGAGAATACTCACAGTTTGGGCAATTTCCAGATAAAATTATGCTGAATATACTAACAGTTTTGACAGAGTACACATAACATTATGGTGAGAACACTCACATTTTGTCAGTGTAGAGATAACATTATTGGTGAGCATATGTACAGTTTTATCAGTCTACAGATAACATTCTGGTGAGTATACTCACAGTTTTGTCAGTGTTCAGATAACATTATGGTGAGTATACTCATAGTTTTGTCAGTGTACAGGTAACATTATGGTGAGTATACTCACAGTTTTGGAAATATACAGATGATATTATGCTGAATATACTTACAGTTTTGGCAGTATACAGATAACATTATGGTAAATAGGGTCTATATTATAAGATCGACAGTTGAAAACATCGAACACCATATGGTCAATATCTTCAAACGTTGAACTAAAAACAAAAAAAAGAAAAAAGTACCTTAACGAGTTTAAGCAGGAAGGAAAACACCCCTGCACCCCCCACGTGGGGAACTGTGCCCACCACTGCCCCCGCTACTTAAATATATCAACTCCGAGACCACACTACATTGCAGTAAATGGAAATCTCCCCATACGGAAATGTCCGTTTACATGTTTGATGTGCACTTTCGCTTTTCTCTTGTCTGCAATATCAACTTCGATATTGTCGGCTTTCGAGAATATAATATAGACCCAGTAAATATACTCACATTTTGACAGTAAACAGATAATATTATGGTGAGTATATGTAGTACTTTAGCAGTGTACACATAACATTGTGATGAGTATACTCACATTTTGTCATTATATAGATAACATTATAATGAGTACAGTTACAGTTTTAGCACTGTACAGATAACATTATGGTGAATATACTCACAGTTTTGGAAATATATAGATAACACTATGGTGAGTATACTTACAGTTTTGGCAGGCTATGGATAACATTATGCTGAATATACTTGCAGCTTTCACAGTATGCAGATAACTTTATGGCAAATATACTCACATTTTGGCAGTAAACAGGTAATATTATGGTGAGTATACTTACAGTGTTTGCAGTGCACACATAACATTATCGTGAGTATACTCACATTTTGTTATTGCACAGATAACATTATGGTGAATATGCTTACAGTTTTCGAAATATACAGATGACATTATGGTGAATATACTCACAGTTTTGGAAATATATAGATAACATTATGGTGAGTACACTTACAGTTTTAGCAGTCTACAGATAAAATTATGGTGAGTAAACTTACAGTTTTTGCAGTGTACAGATAACATTATGTGGAGTATACTTATAGTTTGACAGTGTACAAATAACCTTATGTTGAGTATAGCTATAGTTTTCACAGTGTACATAGGTTCATAGATGTGTACTAGGCTAATGGCCTTGGAGCCTTTACAAGCCTAGCCCATAGTATTAAGCTGGCATCATGCTACCCAACCTTAGTTCCCAGTGCCTCTGTCGATTAGAGAAGAGGGCCAGTGAGGTGCTCTGTTTGACATGTATGAGAGGTCTATTCCATAGCATGGTCAGCCTCTGGGTTATGAACCTGTCCCTCCAGCACATTTTGTTGATTGTGGTAATGAGGTTGAGGTCTCTGGAGTGTGTGATACGGAGGGATTGGGAATTATTTAGATGTAGCATTTATAACAGAGCTGGGTCAGACATGGCTTTGTAAGTCAACCAGAGATTGCCTCTAAGTAGGCGATATGAGATAGAGAACAGTTGGAGTTTTTTGAGTCTGTCCATACAGGACAAGTGTTTAAGGCCTAGGATCCTCTTTGTGAGGTACTTTTGTGGCCTCTCTAGTTGTTGCAGGTGTCTAGTGAGGGAAGAGTAGAGAGAGACAATGACATCTTTCTTTCTGGATGCAAAACCCTTAGTAATGAGATGTGCCACATAGAAGGACTTTCTCACCACAGTGGCAATGTGGTGGTCAAAAGAGAGGTTGCTGTCAACCTGTGTTCCCAGATCTCTTATAACACCTTCTGTGTTCAGTAGACTAACATCGATGTGGTAATTCATGGGAACTGGGTTTTTCCCAAAGGGGATGATGACAAATTTTTGCCATTGAGCTTAAAGCCATGGTTCTGACACCAGTCGTTGGTCTCATTGAGGCCTTTCTCTAAGATGTCAACATCACTTGGGGAGTTAATAATAGCTCCCAATTTGCAATTGTCTGTGAACTTTGTCAGCCAGAGTCCCTTCATGTTGGCCTGGATTTCAGAGAAGTAGATACCAAACAGGACAGGACCCAGGACCGAACCCTGCGGGACTCCACTCATGACTGGTCAGCAGTCTGACTTGGAGTCAGCTACTTTCACACTGTGGGTTCTATCTGTGAGCCAGTTTGCAACCCATCTAGTGATATAGGGGTTGATGCCTAGCTTAGTGAGTTTTTCTATGATTCCTGAGTGGGGAATGGTATCAAAGGCCTTGGCCAGGTCAAGGTAAGCTGTATGAACCACCTTGCCTTCATCCACAGCTCTGGTGATTGACGCAAAGATGTCAACCAAGTTGAGTAGGCATGATCTACCCTTCACAAAACCAAACTGTGTGAGATCTAGATTTTGGAGATCCATGATGATGCGTTCTGTAGCTTTGCATATGAGACTCGTCAGGTCAGGCTAATGGGGCAATAGTTCTCAGGGCCTGTAGTCTCGCCTCCTTTGTGGAGAGGGATGACTGTAGCAGTGCGCCATTCGGTAGGGACAAAGCCTGAGGTGAGGCTGTGATTGAACAGGGCACACAGGTGAGGTGCCAGTTCACTCTGTAGTTCATGTAGAGCACAGCCAGGTATATTGTGAGGTCCCATAGAAGCTGTATTCTTGGCCTTGGACAGTGCAATTTTAACCTGTGCAGCAGTAACACTGGATGCCTGGCAATCTACTAATGTTGCGATTGGTCCTTTGGGGGGTGAGGGGTAAAGTTGGCACTGAATCTGTCAGCCAGTATATTGGAAATATCTGTTGGCTCGGTATAGGAGGTACCATTGTGCAGTAGCTCAGAGCAAATCTGGGTATTACCGTGGAGATTCTATACATAACATTATGTGGAGTATACATGCAGTTTTGGCAGTATACAGATAACATTATGGTGAAAACACTCACATTTTGCCAGTGTACGGATAACATTATGGTGAGTATACCTACAGTTTTGGCAGTATACACATAACATTATCATGAGTATACTTACAGTTTTGGCAGTATACAGATAACATTATGGTGAGTGTAGTCATATTTTTGCAGGATACAGAAACATTGTTGTGAGTAGACTTACAGTTTCGGCAGTGTACAGATAAGATTATGCTGAGAATACTCAAGTTTGGGCAATTTCCAGATAACATTATGCTGAGTGTACATACAGTTTTGACAGTATACAGATAACATTGTAATGAGTATACCTACAGTTCTGGCACTGTACTGATAACATCATGATGAGTAAACTCAGAGTTTTGGCAGTATGCAGATAACATTATGCAGCATATAATCACATTTTGTCAGTATACAGATAACATTATCCTGAATATACTTATAGTTTTGACAGTGTACATATAGCATTATGGTGAGAACATTCACATTTTGTCAGTGTGCAGATAACATTACTGTATACTCACAGTTTTGGAAGTATACAGATAACATTATTTTGAATATTTTTCCAATTTTGACAGTCTACATATAATATTATGGTGAGAACACTCACATTTTGTCAGTGTACAGATAACATCATGGTGAGTATACTCACAGTTTTGTCAGTGTACAGATAACATTATGGTGAGTATACTCACAGTTTTGGAAATATACAGATGACATTATGGTAACTGCGGTGGTGGTGCTGCAGTAGCATTGTCGCCTCACA